>NC_134860.1:101222179-101522179 GCF_049852395.1 Peromyscus maniculatus bairdii
GAGCTAGACACTTTTTAGACAGGGTTTCCCAAGCTTTTGAAAAGCAATTTCCCTGTCACTTATAAAGGGGTGTCCACACCCCTTTAAATGGTGCTAGAATCAAACCCAAGACCTTCTGCATACTAGGCAAGCCTGCTATCTGCCCTTCATGGCTAGTCCAGCCATATTTGCATATTTACCTACAAACCAATAGATTAAATAGTTCAATATCCAATTTCTAGTCTCCTAGGCACTTCTAAACCAAAAATGACTGTGTCTAAGATGATGTACTGATTTTTTTTTTGCAATATTTTTTATTTCCTACAACTGTGTTACAACTAAACCACACATACACATTATGGTTTTTTTTTTTTTCTTTAGAGACCAGGACCTAGAAAATTTGGCTGAAGTAGATTCTCACGTATCTGAAAATAAGAATGGAAGGTAAGATCGATTGCAACTGGCTTTACTTCTTAGGAATTCCTTTTGTACCTGAGTGATAGTTTAGAAAATTTTCTGGGGGAGTTGAATTGAATTGTGGCATTTAAATGTAAGTACTATCCAAATCAGAAAAGTTACAGCACCATATGCTTAATATCTAACACAGAAAAAAACTAACAATGTTCTAATTGTGTTAGAATTTCTCATTCCTGTTGCTCCATCCTGTTACTTGGTATAAAAGGTGTCATGAAAATTCAAAGCCCTTTACTTGGTTTGTAAGCATTTATTTTTACTCACTGTTGCTTGGTAGGTTTTCAGCAGGGAAAGAAGCGCCCTGCAGCTCTCTTCCTTGGATATCTCATGTTCAAACACACACACACAAATTTCTCATAGCAACAAAACAAAATCTTATTTGAAATTTCTTTGCACAACAGAGTATAAGGGCTTTCACACTATCAATGCCTCTTAATACTTTGTTTGAAATTAAAAGGAATATTAAGGATAGAAGCTATACCTTGTTGTTACACACAACTTTGGAAGGAATTGATAACTTCTCCAAGTGTAACAATGCTTCTCCACATGTTTAAAGGACTCTAAAAATACTCATTTCCTTTTTTAACCTTCCCAAGGTGCCTCTGCTTTTTTTTTTTAAAGCTTCTGTGATTATGTAAGAAATGATATTGTGGGTATTTCCTGCAAAGAGTAGAATAGCTATGGAAAGAGGAGCTGGCTGTCTTTTCCCATACTGTCTGCAAAATGCCTTTGAAGCTGATAGAGTTTATGTTGCTCTGGTTCTCCAGATCATCTGTGCCTTTTTGTTGTGACCCCAGCAAAGTCTATGACTGAATGAGAGAAAAGAAATATTCAGTAGGATCTGCGGCTCATAGAGGCGCATCCACAGCCTAGGACTGACGCTTAACCCATTTCAGGCAAACATTACTTGAAAGTGATCAATGCCATATACACTCTGAGTGTTTAAATGCTGTTAAGGAACTTTCCACTTAAATTGATTTAAAAGCTGCTCCCTTTTCTGTTCATGAAACAAGAAAAGGTTGGTGAGGAAACAATATCTTGAAGACTGGGACTTTGGTGTATGCATTTTAAGGAACCCAATTGAGTAGAGAACAGCAGTGTTTACAGATTATTGCCCACTTCTGTCTGTGCATTTTTATAAACGGGTGATGTTTTGAATTAGCACCACTAAAGACAACATAAATTCATTTCAACGACTCCCATAGCCTTCTTCTTGGGTAGCTATGAATTGCTTAAGTTAAATTTTATGGTGTGTATTATGTGATTTGAATCTAATTAATATTTATTTAGTGAGGCTGGAGTTTGAAACTGAGGTCTTAATAATTCTAGGAAAGTACTAAATTTGAATATTTTTCAACAATTCAGAACCAAGTTTGTTGTTCTTGGAATGACAAAGTCTAGTGATCCCAAGAGAAAACTTCCTATGACAGTAGTGATCCACATTTTTACTACTTGCTATAACTTGAAAACATCTCCTTTAAAGCAAGATTTTTAAAGGTAAATAAACATAAAGTAACTTATTATGGATGAATATATAATATGTTAATTACATCACAACTACCCACAAACATTTATTGACATAGAAATGTGTATACACATTTATAATCACATGAATGTAATAACTTTAAATTTATGATGTTAGGGCCTGATGCATTTAAAATCAACACACCAGCAACACATCAAAACTTTGTAAAGTTTCTTTTAACACAAGAGAGATAAAAGTTATCCTGACTTCAATTCACAGCTTCATACTTGGAAATGTTAGTGTATGTTTAGCAAAGACTAAAAATTTTTTATAGTTTAAAAACTAAAATAGTTTCAGGTACCTTCTTCTAAGATTTTCATTTATTTTATTAATTTTATTTTTTGTATGTCAGAGATGATCAAGTAACATATTTTCTTCTTTAAAAGTTATATAGGACAAGATTGGAGAGAAGGCTCAGTAGTTAACAGCATGTACTGCTCTTGCAGAGGACCAGAGTTCAATTCCCAGCACCCGTGTTGGATAGCTCACAAATGTCTATTTTTCCAGCTCCAGAGGATTGGTGTTTCTGGCTTCTGTGGGCACCAGCACTGAAGTGCACAAACCCACCCACAGACAGCCTGTTTGACAATAAGGCTTAATGAAAATCTGAGCTTTCCTGTGGGCTTGCATGACTTTGCTCTCAAAGCTTACCAACACAGAAGAGAAAAATGCTACAACTTTCACTATTTTTTCACTGAGAATTTCCTCTGTTGCAGGGAAGAAACTGAATGTGTTTATGCTCTGTTAAACACGATGACATTTTTAGATCAGCGGAAATCTAGGTCAGACTTCTGTAGTCTTCAAAGTATTACCTTTCATTAAAGCAAAGCGGGAACTGAAGTGTCTCAGAGCAACCCCTGGATCATTCATTAAGTTGATGAGTTCTTAGATATATGGTAAAAAGGAAGCTTTCTAAAGGGCATCACTATTATGAAAATGATTGAGGAACCAATTTCCATCCTTGATGAAAATACATTCTAACGTAGCATTAGATATTATGCTTGTGTTTGTGGATTATTCTTGAAGGTAAGACAGTGATTTCTGTGGAGCCAGTGGAACATGTAAAGCAGGCTGCTATACTTTACTGTATGTCTCTGTGCAGAAACTAGGTAGATGTAAAGAAATACTGTCTACTGAGTAAAATCTTAATAAATCAAAAGCATTTGTAAGTGATCTTGATTTTGAGTGCCAAACACATATGCTTCCTCTTGCAGGCTAGATGGCCAAGTCAATGGATTCACCAACACTCTTCTCAAGGAGTCCACGAGAACCTCTGTCTATTCTTATGAGGCCAGAAACAGCCTCAGGTACTAAAGATAATTACAAAACCAAACACAGAACTATCCCTGTGTTTATTTGTTTACATGCAAGCTAATCATTTTTTAAAGTGTAGAACTTTCTATATGTAAATACCCTTACATGATATTGTTGAGTCAGCAACTCAATTATTGCTGGGATGCACATAGAAAAATATAGAATGTGGTTGTTGCTTTAAAGTCTACAATTATATAAAACATGATTGTAACATTGATGTTGACATTCTTCTTCTAAGGACTCATTGATTTTCTATTGTGTGTGGATATATGTATAACCGAGTCTATGTATGTGACCACACATGTGCTGGTACCGTAGAGTCCAGAAAGTATCAGATCCCTGGAACTTGAATTACAGATGATTGGGAGCCACCCAGTGTGGGTGCTGGGATCCAAACATTGGTTCCCTATGACAACAAGTGCTCTTCCTTACTGAGCCATCTCTCCATCCTGTGTATTCACATTCTTGAACTAGATCTGTCTGAATATGTCATTAAATCTGAGGTTTGACTAGTCAATTAAAGTCCACTTTTAACTAAGTTATGGGGGAAATTTATGGCTTAAAAATGAACAGGGCATCAGAAGAAAAGACACTAAAATACAGTACATGGATAGATGGAATGATCTTCATGCTCTAAGACAAATGTACTGAATCATTAGTTTTCACAGTAGTAGAAATACTGAATGAATACTAATACTGAATACTAATACTGAAGTAGAACAAGACAGTGGATGTTAAGAATTGAGTGGGAAGGGGTGGCAAAATGCGGGAGTTTGTCAATAACATTTGAACATTTTCATTTGAATAGAAGAGATATAAACTAATATATATATATATATATTACCTTTTGCATTGAATTGGAAAAATGGTTTTGTTTTTATTGTTCTCACAAGTTACATTTCAATATGAAACTAAATGTTTTTATTGTAGCTCCAATACTGGAACCAGGAATGCTGGCCCTAAGGACACTGTTATCTATACAAGGACCTATGTGGAGAATAGGTAACGGAAAAGTGCTTCAGATATTTCGCTTTTTTTTATAGCTATGAAATGATCAGTGCCATGTAAGAGGTACTACCATTTCAGGGTGTGCTTTTTTTCATAGAGAAGATAGTTTAAGAATATTGTAAGTTCTACACATATAATATTTATGTTGTTTCCAACATTAAGCAGTTGATAAATGACTTATAGTCATTGTATATACTCAAAAGTATTTCAAATCACTAATGAATAAGTAATAGGATTCATAATCAAATGTTATTACATAACTATGTGTGACTATTTGGTTATAACAACCTTTTAATTTGAATCACCTTAATTCAAAGACTCTATGTACAATTACTTCCCATCCAACACAGGTCAACATACATAGCCTAAATTGCAGAGCATCTATGGATGCTCTATGGAACCATCTGCATGGAATGAATGATACTGACAAAAATGTCAGCTGAGGCTGTGGATCACAACATATTTAGTTTTCAAGGAGTATAAACAGTGAGAGTTGGCCTAATTATAGGGTAATATAATGGCAAAGCACACACATGCAGACGTATGTGACATGTGTGAGTTTACTTCAAATAAGCCCAAGACAGCCGTTCAGGGGAATCTTTTGTGTGCATGGGACCTCCCAGGGCAACTCAATGTCTCCTTGGGTCAAACCCATTGTGTAACTTAAGCATACAGCTTCCAAAGAAATTTTTTCTTAATTCAAATCTCACTCTATTGTGGCTCCATGACAGTAACTCCTATTATCTTTTAAATAAACCAAAAGAGAAAATATTTAAGGAAAAAAATTAAAATAATAAGTAGTTATTGAATCTGAGAGAAATTGACACATATGTAAATAGTATGAGGATGATGTACAGTAAAGACAAGACACAAAATATTGGCAAATAGGGTAAAAGGAATAGGCATTTATTCTACACTTACATGGTACTCTGTGTGCACACATGGGTAGCCCTGTGGGACAGCAGCACATCGATACATTTTGCTTCCTAAAGAAATGTCTCATTGAAACTAAGGCCAACAACTCTGGTATCAATTTTTAAGAAACAGTAAATCTCTAGAATTAGGCATAGTCTACTAAACACTACTTTCTGTTTTTTTTTTTACTTATTGAATAATTGATTAAAAATATTAACTTGATTTATACAAGTACAGAAACTAAACCATATTTGAATTATTTAGCCATGTTGGCTATGGTTTGCTTTGGCAAACTACTGTGTATATGTTATTGGAATAGCTGTGTATGTGTGTTCAGACGGCAATTCTCAACTGTAGTTTCGGGGCCAGCTTCAACAGCATCACTGCAGACTTGTTACAAGTGAAAATCACTTGGCCCCATCTCAGTCCCAAGGAATCAGAAACTCTGCCACGCGGGTCCTGGCTGTCGTCGTTTTAACAAATTCAATGTGCTTTTGACACAAACACAGATTTGAGAGGTGTAACTATAACAGATAATACTGTATTGTGTCAGACCAATAATATGTAGGGTAGAATATTCTGAAAGGACGGATTTGCTACTGTTTGTTTGTTACCCTAATGTGACAATGATGTCCCTCAAGTATCTCCGACTTTCTGAAAGTCTATACTGACAGATGGCACAGTGTGGTATGAAGTCTCTAGAGTTGGATTCAGGATTGAGTCATTGTTTGTCATTTACAAACCCAATAGCCTTGGCAAAGGTGTGTGTGTGTGTGTGTGTGTGTGTGTGTGTGTGTGTGTTATGTGTTGACTTGCTGGGGCTTTGCATCATTATTTCTACAGATTAAAAAAATGAAAGGTGTAAGGATATCATCTGGGTTTGCAATATTATAAATAATAATATAATAACAATGTGTGAAGGGATGCATGTTTCCTTACCTATGTGGGGGCAATATGAGGGGAAATGTCCCGATTCTCACATGCTTCTATATGTTCATTTTTAGTAAATCACCAAAGGATGGATATCAGGAAAATATCTCAGGAAAATATATACAAACTGTTTACTCAACTTCAGATAGGTGAGTATGCTTATATTTCTGTTACAGACATAAAGTGTATATATGCACTTATATACACACAAACATGCACACTTTCATGTATACATGTATATTTTTCTTTGTCCTTTGTCTGGAAATGGTTTTGATTGGTAGACAGGTAGGAAACTGTTAGGAATATACACAAAGAGACCCCAGCACAGTTCTGCATTCAGGAACCTGCTTCCTAGCCGCTGTTGGCTTTTATGTCTGTTATTCTAGAAGACCTTTCCACACCTTCCAAACTTCTCGGGCCTTCTTCCTGCTGGTGATTCCCAAGAGTCCCCTGCCTGCAGTGTTATAAGTACCTAGGTTTTATTGCTTCACTAGACTGCCCTCAACCCTTCCTTCTTGTGGTTTTCCAAAGGTAGCTACGTGGACGTCCTGGTCCAACACATGGACTCATCTCAGTTCCTAGAAGGGTTAGGATGAGTACACATTTAATGCTGGATGGAGAACTGGCCGCATCCCAGGCTTTTTCTTCTGGTGACCCTCCTTACTGTTTCACATTCCATGGGGGCCTCTAGGTGATATTCAGAGGAGAGTGGCTTGCAGATCTCCAGGGATGCAAGTGAAAATCATTAGCATCTCAACTTAACTTCTAGAAACAGGCTGGTACACAAGAGCCCACTTTTCTTCTGTTAGGGTTTCTGCCACAGGGGCTGGAAACGTGGCTGCCTGGAGTAAGGACCGAGCTTGTTTTCAGGTGTGGCTTCTGCTTCTCATGCAGCACTTAGCACTTAGCAGGCACACAGTAGGTGACTCTTGAAAACACAAACTGACATTCCACTTGCTAAGGGAAATAAATGGAGCAGCCTTTTCTCTGATGGCATTTCACAGCCGTGGCCTTTCCAGTGCAAAGAGCGTCTCATTGGAAGAGGCCATTTCTTCTTTCCCCGTGTTTCTGGATCTTTATCAGTGCTGATAGAGTGAGATGATGATACAGAGGCACTATTTTCTACTTGCGATGTGCTTGCAGTCTTAAATGGGAAGCCTTGTTATACACACACACACACACACACACACACACACACACACACACACACACACACACATGTGAAGATATGGACAATTCATAGGGAAATATTTGCCAGGCATGTGTATGCAAGTAGTTGTAGAATAAATTAGAAGTTGCAAATATTTATAAATAAACCACTATGTAATTGCACATATATATATGAATTGTTGTGTAATTTACATATATGTAAATCTTTACATTTACACACATATATATGTATTATATAATGATTAGGATGATGCAATTAGCATGACTGGAAGTGTAAAACCAGACAAGGTTTATCTACTCCTAATGCCTTTCCCCTCCCTTTCTCTTCCTCTCCATTCCTCTTTCTCTGCTTGTTCTCTTGGTGGTGGAAGGGTGGTGTCTGGGCATGACTAGCTCATTTCAGCTCTGGAGGTTCGAAGGCCTCACAGGCAGGCGAAGGACTCTGGATCTCACTGCTCCATTCAGAGCTCCTCCCTGGCTTTATGAGCAGCAGTTCACCTGCTCTTCTGGGTCCCTGTTTTCTTTTCTATAAAGTGATACAAATGATAACAATCCTGACCTCTCAGGATGAACCGTGTTTTTAAAGTAAAGCACATGGGAAAATGCACTGGACGCATCATATACTATATGAGTATTGTACTGTGCACATACTGCATAAATGTACAGTCAACACATCATATGCTGTATGGGTATTGTACTATACACATACTGCATACATGTACATTCAACACATCATATGCTATATGAGTATTGCACTGTACACGTATTGCATACATGTGCAGTCAGAGTCATGAGGCCAGTTCTCTTGGTAGCATAATAGAGTTAGGATACAGGGATGCAGATCATGACAAGATTAATTTATGTATGCACTATACAAGTATTGGCTATTTTTATTTCATTATCTCATCATATATGCTACCCTGGAAACTTTGGACCTACATGCTAATAATACCTCAAAACCACTCAAGTCTGCGAGGAGCTGTTTAAGACAATTTTGAGACCTTTCAAAAGGAAAAGAACCTTTTCTTAAGGTTCTAGCATGATTTAAATTTTTTTATTGTGTTGATTGTATCTATAGTTCATTTGTTGTTGAATATTAAGTTTCTAAAATAAGTAAGAAAAACTATTTTTTCTCTTATCTAATTTTTGGCAGGGTCATACCTTCCTTTAGAGAATAAATTAATTTTGTTGTGATCTACATCCCTGTATCCTGCTTCTCACCATGGTACCATGAGACTGTTCAGATGACTCTGACTCTGTAGATTCATCATTTATGAGTTCATAAACACATTCCTGAATGGATTTCTATTTGGGACCTATTGGATGTTTTTAGAATTAAAAATTTGCATTAATCGGATGCACAATTTCCCTATGCAGTGTATAAGTAAGTTAGTTTAAATGTTCTTTAAGCTTTGAGGAATGCTTTTGTTGTAGTTCAACTGGGAAACTGAGCATCCTTTTCTGCCCAGATATGTTCTTGATTGCTGGCAAATTAATAACCTGAGACTTTTCCCTTGTGCTGTTTCCTTGACATCGTTATGGAATTAATCCTGTCAGGAGAATAAGTAAACAGCATGTTTTTGGATGTTCGTGTGGTCCCTGAAGCTCCATCAGGATCAATATGTTCCCGCATGATTTTGCAGAGAATATGCCTGTCTCCACACGATGGCAATTTTAAATGGTTTTTAATTCTTATGTCACTACAGGTCTGTCATTGAAAGAGATATGTGCACTTACTGCCGCAAGCCCTTGGGGGTAGAGACTAAAATGATTTTAGATGAACTACAAATCTGCTGCCATTCCACTTGCTTTAAGGTAAACATGCGCTTGTTTCATGTTACTAAGTATAAGGTTGCACAATGACAAGGAAAACTGCATTTACTTATTGAGATACTTGGAATGAAGTTAAAACTTTAAACTCTCTATAATCCACATCAATAACATGCTACTTAAGTATTTCTTCATGTTCTGCAGTTCCACCCTCCAAGGTCTATAATTACTACCTTGGCTTTAGGCTTAGAATTCGTTCCCCACACATCCCTTATCCAGGAACCTTAAGGCTCTGGAAAAGGTGAATGCTTGTTCATTCTTAAGTAGCATTTTAATAAACAGTGTATTGCAGCGAATGTGTAACCAACTCCATCATGGAAAATGGACTGTTGAGAATAAAGCTAGCAGCTCTCTTGTCATGAGCTCAGGACTCAGGCCTCACAGTGGTTTAACCTCAGTCTGCTGTTGAGACTGTGGTTAACTGTGGCTTCATAAGTAACAGAAATGTTCAAAAGCAAATGCATCCAAGTTCGGTTTTAGTCAGCTCTTTCTTCTCACCTTTGCAGTGGTGGTGTGCCGGTCACACACCTCACTCACGTGTCATTGCATGAGCACCGCACTGGGGATCTGAAGACCTCCATCCCCACTCTGCCCCACAGTGTGGTGTCCATGCGGCTTTGGGCAATCACTCACATGACAACGGCTGGTTTCCCTACCTGTAACATAGATCGTTGAGCAGGCTGTGGTTCTCAGTGCCGGTTATAAGTTATAATCACAGAGACTGATTAAGGAAAACAAATCTTAGCATACTCAGAAAAATTTAAGATTTCAGAGATTATTTTTGGACACCAGTAGCTTTAAAAGCTCCTTAGATTTGTCTAGTATGCATCCAATTTGAAAATCACTTGCCTAAGTCTGGGTCCTTTCTAGTAATGGACCTATGATGACCCATCTAGTGACAGATCTGTGATGGATTCTGTGGTTGATGAAAATTTACTTTAGCCAAATAGATGTACTACTTTGTCCATTGGTTGCTTGTCCACCAATTTCCTAGCAATCAGAAATATTTGTTTTGGATACAAAGCTGGTAAGATGACCTAGCATGTATACTAACCTGCAGCCAGTCTGATGACCTGAATTTGATTTTTAGAACCCTCATTCTATAAAGAAAAAACTAATTCTCACAAGTTCTCCTCTGACCTCTCCTCCTGAGTCTCATGGCACACATGCATCAAATAAATAAATAAATATAAAAAACAAACTAAGCCACAGCCCAATATAGCATTATAAAAATATAATCTGAAAATGAAAACAAGTATTTGATTATAACATGAAAGTATTTCTAGTTTCAATATATACTCCCTTAAATAAAAGCATATATCTTCAAAATTTAAAATTAGTATGCATAAAATCTTCTAAAATAAGAAATTCTCCTGGTGATTGCTCTCAGTAAATAGGAATAACTTTCGTTTATTATGTTTTAAGTGACTCATTTCCATTTTAAGCATTAGAGACTATGACAGAAGAAAAATGTTCCTCATACTCATAGAAAAAGACAAATTGCTCTACAGCCATGGTAACAGAGAACCACTTAAACTAGTTTAAATGTTTAATAAATGGATCAAAGGCAATTTGCTCTAGTGAATTCATCTTGAAAGCCAACCAGCAACTCATATTTGGAAGTTGGCCAATGAGCAGCAGAAAGGTCTGAAAAAAATGGAGGCAAACCCCACCCCATCCCTGTATGATCAGCAACTTGTTTGGTTCAACAGGTTGTGCCCGGATTGCACAGCTCTCCCTTGTACAAGCAGATGACAAATACAAATCTGTGTTTTTGTTTGAGACGTTAGATGGTTATCCTGTCCTCGGCATAGCCAATTTGTAAAAAATTCTGTCTGCTCCATTGTGAGCTGTGCAGAAAACTTCAGTGGTAAAGATTCTCTGGACTTCACCTGCACTTGAAAGGATGCTGTAGAGATTTATTTGAAAAATTTGGCATGTGATGATAGGCAAGCACACTCGGTTTCCTTGTGACATCTCTTCGGGGCTATCTGTGACTTTCTCAGGAAGGTGGTCTTAGAAGAACTGAAAGGTTTATCCATTCTCACTTCCTTGAGGATACATTCTCAGTCTATAATATAAACTCCACATATTGTTTTCTTTAGTGTGAAATATGCAAGAAGCCTTTGGAAAATCTACAGGCAGGTGATAGTATCTGGATTTATAGACAGACCATACATTGTGAGCCTTGCTACTCTAAAGTGATGGGTAAGTGCCATATTCTGTGAGCAGCAATTATTCTCACTAACTCTGGTGACTATTTAGTGTTGATAAATATGAAATATTCCAGTAAAGTTCAATACTTTATGAAATGCATCTAATGAAGAAGGAAGTGGCAGATAGTTCAACTGTGACAGCATTTCGTTTAATGATATAAATCAGTCAATACTTATACTAGTTTTTGTATCAGTCAGGATGCAGTGTAAACAAAGAGGCCATTTATTTTAGAAAATTTTCCAGTTTGTGAAGCAGAAATAATTTTTGCTGATTAAATGACTGTTTAAGTTGAATCATTTCTGTGAATGTCCATTTGGACTTGGACTTGAAAGTACATTTAAATATAATCTGGTAATACAACGAATGCCTTTTAATGTTACTTTTACCTGAAATGGTTAATTTTATATAATTCTATGTTAAATATAGCATGTAAGTTTTGTGGGTTTTTTTAACAATGCAAGACCAAATGTTACTATAATTTGGACTCTTAATTAGCATCAGTAAAGAGAAAGCAAGATGTTATGGGCGTGCATTTTTAACTAAGCATGAGAAATGTAAGTACTGATCTAAAACACATGCAGAATATGTCTGGAAAAATAAAGTCCTGTAAGATTTAATTGATTGTTGCAAGGAAGAACATTCAATTTATTTTTAGATTCAATAGTAAGTAGCACAAGAGAAACAAATTTCTACTGAGGGGAAGGACCACAGTTGACCATAGTCACGATGTTTAAAGGACCTTGGTTCCTGCTGACTTTGGCATAGTGAATGAGACTATTAGGGGTTCCTACATGGGGATCAAAAGTACAGAAGTCAATGACAAATGGGTGAGCTGAAGGAGCTACTGGGTGGCTACACCTGGAAGAGTGCCCAGAGACCTGTGTTTCATCAGGCTTCAGCATCAGTCATAAGATTAAGCCTGATTATATCTGTACTCCGCCCTCTGCCTTCCCCAGATTGTTTCCCACTCATAGCTGTGGCTCTTCCTCGTTTCTTAAATACACACACCCAGCGTGTGGCATTTCGTGTTTGACCAAAGCCAGAGTGCAGAACTCAGGACCAGAAGGAATGAGAGAATGCTTCATCCAGTAGGAGCCCCTGGGAGAATGGCTGTTTTTTTTTTTTTCACATTTTAATGGTGGTTTTATTTTCATATTGATTAATGATTCTAACTTTGTTTTTAAATTTTCAGCAAAGTGGATTCAGTAACACTGATATGTGGAAATGAAGAAGAAAAGCCTTCATTAAGGAATTCAAAGCTACATTTTAAGAATATATGCTCTAGAAAAGATTTACATCGAAGATTATCTCTTGTAGCAAAATAACAATTTTGTTATTGCACAAATAATCTAATTACTTTGAATAAGATCACATACATGAAAAGAACCATCTGGCAAGATTTAGTGATAAACATTCACATAGTTCTAGTTACTAAAGTCAATGGTAGTGAGCATTGTCAGCCCTGAACAGGCCATCCCTGTTCTATATTTGGCTGCCCATCTTGATTTTCATTATAACCAAATTTCCCATCTTCCTCGCCTATATTCCCCTAATAATTTGTATTAGAGCATTGTTGACACCCTGACAAATAGGCATGGGAGCAAGATAAACTTCTTTTTTTTCTGCAAAAGAAAATGCACGTAGAAATTTTGTTATAAAGTTTTTCAGCAAGATCAATGTAACAAGTTGTTTGGACCTTAGAAAATCACTTAAAGTTTCCCGACTTCTGTGACATTTTCTGTGGCACTGCAGGCATTAGACAAAATGATTTCCAAGGTCCTTTTTTGTTTTTCCAGTTGTCTGATTCTAAAAGAAATTTAAGTTTGCTGTTTAGAAATATGTTGGTATATTTGTTAACAGTATTGGGACACATAAATAATTTCACCTAACTGTCTTCCTTCAGTTTATCACAGGCATATCTTTTATAGACTATTCTTAAAACTGAAATTAATAGCCTTATGGGTGATAGGTAAAATCATATGATGTGTAATTTGTTAAACTTTCTTTGCATGCATTTCAAAATCTGGGTGTACAAATTATCTGAGAAGTAATAGCTATGGATTATAAACATGTTATATGTGTTCATGTTACAGTTTATGTTTACAGATGGCTGACAAAAATAAAATGAGTTTCCATAATGTTTGACTATTATTCACTAAAATTGATTTCTGGTAATTATAGTGATCACAAGTTGTATATAGTTCATACTATGAGAGTTAACTTATTTTTATTTATTTTATGTATATGAGTACTCTGACTGCATATATGCCTTTATGCCAGAAGAGGGCATCAGATCCCACTATAGATGATTGTGAGCCACTATGTAGTTGCTGGAAATCGAACTCAGGACCTCCAGAAGAGCAACCATTGCTCTTAATCTCTGAGCCATCTCTCCAGCCTGAGAGGTAACATTTTTTTTTTTTTTTGGTTTTTTCGAGATAGAGTTTCTCATTGTAGTTTTTTGTGCCTGTCCTGGATCTCACTCTATAGCCCAGGCTGGCCTCAAACTCACAGAAATCCGCCTGGCTCTGCCTCCTGAGTGCTGGGATCAAATGCATGCACCACCGCTGCCTGGCTGAGTTAACTTATTTTTAACTGCTTAAAAATATATCTTTTATTTTGAAAAGAATTCTTTGTTTCAGAGTTGGAAATTCAATAATCACACAAGAAATCATTATTGCTAACATAGAAAACTTGAACAGTATTTTATGGGCACAGAGCAATTGTTTCCGGAAGGAAGAGTGACCGGGCTGTGCTGGCACATGGAATTCTAGGGCCCTGGCAGGAAGTTGTGAGAAAACCAACTAGGGAAACTGAGAGATGACTGCATGATTTGCAAACAGTGATAAATTCCGAAACTCATTCTCCTGTGTGATAATTTTATGCATCGGTTCTGCTTAGACACTGGTCCACAAAGTGTTAAATACAAAGTGCTTATCAAAATTCAGCAATGTGTAATTGTCCTATGGGGAAGGAGCCAGAAAAAACAATTAATAATAATTTGATATTCATTAATTCATGCTTGATGAGAAGCAGTGGTAATTGAGCCATATGTTTTATTGTTCCTTTATTACATGCTATCAGAGTGGATCAAAAGAAATAATTTTCTTAGAGTTGAAATAGACTGCAGAAAGCAAGGATTAAATTGCCCCCGTCTGTTTTATAAAGTACATTAACATCTCAATGCCTTTATAGTAATTAAAAATCATCTGAATATCATTTACAAATATAAAAATCTGAAGAGAACACATTTCTCACTTTTGCATAGCAGGTTTATGGACATTTTCTTGTACAACAATGTATTAGACCAAGCCAAAAGCTGTTGGAAAACAGAATATACACATATCAGAGAGACAAATGTTTCTGCTTCATTAAGACTACTTCATTATGTCTGAGGATTTTCTCACTATTGAAATGACAGATCCTTTTAACAGTTTGGAAGATTCCATCATTTTTGTCACCAATTAACCATGATATGATTGGCATACTACTCCTGAATAAGATTACCAAATCACCAATACCAACCAGGTCCTGAATTTTTATATAAATTTTTAAAAAGTCTCCATAAGAGAAATAATTGTTCTATCAAGACAGCTTCCTTTGTGTGTGAATGTGCCGTGTGTGTGCAACTACATATGTGTGTCCATATGTGTGGAGGCCAGAGGTAGTTGACTTTGGATATCGTGATCAGTGACCTCCCTCCACTTTTCTGAGTCATGATCTCTCTGTGAACCTGGAGCTCACTGATTCTTCTTAGCTATCCAGCCTCCTTCAGATGCCCCTGTCTCTACTTCCCCGGCACTGGTGTTACAGGCATAAACCACCATGCCTAGGCTTTACGTGAAGTGCTGGGCATCGGACTGGGAGTCTCATTCCTGTGTAGTAAACACTGTCATCATTCATTCATTCTGTCACCAAACATCGCATACTAACAAAGCCCTCTCCTCAAACCCACAACAGTATCCTTTTATAAAAGCAAAATAAAAGAAGTACCGTCATTACAGAAACAGAATTTGTTAAAGGAGCGTGTACTTTTAAAGGAAGGTCAGGAAAGAGGAACTGACTCAAGAATGAATATATCCTTAATTATGTGACTGCAGTTGCTCAGCTAATTGATTCTGAATGACAAGATGGTCCAGCTCCCACTGCTGGTGACTTGCTGATTTGTTTACTATAATGGAAAGCTGTGAGCATTTAGAACAATGTCCTGTCCAGCTGGATTCAGAGCTCTATCAAAACAAGTGATTTATCTATGTCATGACAAGCTAGTATTGAGACTGACTTGTTGTCAGTTGCCAGTGGAATTATTTTGGTACCATGTAAATACATTGGTTTGTAGAGTTCTATCTATTTCATAGTAGTCAGCAGTTTCCCCAGAGGTACTTGTAAATATCCTCCTTAAATTGGGCTGGCTACTTTCTCCCTGTCTTGATGGCTTCCTGTTTCACATGTGGCTTTAGAACATTGGCTCTCTAATGGACCAAGAGCTCAAGCATTGTGGAGATTTCAAGTCTGCTTCTGTTCCTCGCCTTACTTGCTTAAGATCTATCTTGTTACATGCCTACGGATCACTGCGTGTTTTGTTTGTACTTAGACTTTTATTTGAATTATTCACAACACAAAAGTTGGGCACCAGCTAGAGCGGTGTCATGGGTATGCAATGCCCGCACATGTGAAGCTGGGCCGAAGGACACTAAGTTCAAAGCCAGCCTGGGTAACATGGAAAGACCTTTTCTCAAAGGATAAAAAATAGAGTAGGCACTATTTATTGAATCTTTGACCTGCCATTTGATAAGTGTGGCTTCTGGAAAATGGTTCTGCAGTAGTAAAGTGCACAAGGTAAGGGATGATTTTTTTTTCCACTGTATAAAAAAGAATCCATGGTTTACAATCTACCATCATTCATTCATTCATTCATTCATTAATCATTCCATTACTAAACAACTCTGAGCTTTTCTTTGACTGTCTGTGTTGTGTTGAGGAGACATGAACAAACACTTATTCAGCCTGGCACTAACTCTTAGGGTCAAATCTAGGGCTGTAGCAGCCTTAACCAGTCAGGATCCGCTACATGTCCTCACCTAGCTTGTTAATCAGAAAAGAAATGGTGACATGTAAAGGTATCTAGTAACCCTCCTCTCCCCAGTCCATCTTCCCCAGGCTGTCCTAACAAAGTGCTCAGACGGGATGTAGACACTGTGAAATCTCTTCCAAGAAGGAAAATTGTTCTGGTTAGCATCAGGCTTTTTAGCATTTTCCTTCTTCCAGCATGAGATTCCTGGGAAAATCCCATCCTGGGGACCACCGTTTCAATAGTCAGATAGACCAAGGGCACAGATGTCTGCCTTTAGGATCCCTTTGATCTTGCCTGGAAGGTTACAACCCTAGACAGGCACCAGTCACTCACCAGGCTAGCCTGGTGAACCAATGAGAACTGCGGTTACTTTAGGGAAGATGAGCAACTCAATGGCAGCTGTATCGCTGAGAAGCCCGCCCAGTGTAGGCAATCACTCTAAAGCTGTCTCCTGGGATCTCCTGCAGGACTTCAGGCACCGGGCTGACTAGAGATCCCCTGTCCCCTGCAACCTTGGAGAGGCCTCCAGTGAGTTTTGTAACTTTCCGAGCCTCCCTAGCTTTCTCAGTTTTGTCTGGAGGCCACGGCTACTCAGCCTCAGTGCTGAACCCAACAGCCAAGGTCCTTGACCTCACTGAAAGCAACTTACATTCATTCTACAGGGGGAAGGGAAGGGAAGGAGCACTTTGAGAGAGAAAGAGAAACCACAGTAACAAACCCATGCAGGAAATGAAGCACGCTGACTGTGTGAATAGGAGGGTTTGGGACACAATGTGGCAAGAGGGGGAGGAGTTATTTCAAGTAAGACCTAGATCACAGGCAGGGACCGGCAGGGCAAACAGCTGCGGTGAGGAGCTCTCTTGGATTTGGCAATAATCAGATCGCACTCTAGGTGAGTCTAACCTCGCTTCTTTTCAACATAATGAGACAGAAATTCAAATGCTAAGAGACAGGGAGGCCAAACGATCCTGAAGTTTCCTTTAGTTCCCATATAAAACCATCTTCAGCTAGGACTCAGACCAACTTTCTGCTCTTTCCTAAGAACAATTAGTTCCAAGCCCCGGGGTGAAGTTTCTCACTAGATAGGGGAGCCCACAAGCATGTGTAAGGGACAGTCAGGTGACCGGCAGGTGTGACCTGGACAGAGGAGCCCACAAGCAAGTGTGAGGGACAGTCAGGTGACTGGAGAGTGTGACCTGGACAGAGGGGCCCACAAGCAAGTGTGAGGGACAGTCAGGTGACTGGAGAGTGTGACCTGGACAGAGGGGCCCACAAGCAAGTGTGAGGGACAGTCAGGTGACTGGAGAGTGTGATCTGGATCCCACCTGGCATGGGAACAGAGAATGATGTGGTGTAGGATCCCTCGATTCATTTTGGGCACGAGATGTCTTATCTCATGTTTTTTCAAGTGAAAATGTTAAGCAGAAAAGCAGCATTATTTCTCATCAAGGAGAGCCTTCCTCCTGGAATTTTATCAACTATACATGTTCTTTTCCCTTGTTGCAATACGAAATCATATCTGGTAAAAAAGAAACATTTAGAACTTGATATACCTTTCTTGTCAATCACAGTTTGTTAATTTTGCTCTTTTTCCCAAGAGAAATGGAAGTCTCTAGTGTCAGGGTCTCCCAGGCCCTGATTGATAGGATAAGGTATTAGCAGAACCCACAGTCACAATAATGTCAATAAAGATACCTAAATGTGTAGAAATTTTGTGTTTGACATGACATTTATACCTTTTTCCAATTGTGTCATTGAGATGTGAATTGCATTTATGAGCAGATTTCAATCACATTGAGACAAATATGGCCCACTAACTTGTGTTCACACATTTTACAGAGGTTCAGAGACTTACTCATAGACCTAGATGTGAAAATGGAAAACTATAAAACTTGTAGGAGAAAACCCAAATACTTTTAAGCTTGATGAAGTTTTATATAGAACACTAGGAACCATTTATTTACAGAACAAAAATTAATGATCTGGGACAAATAAAAAAAAAAAACCTTACTGTGTAAAAGAAACTGCTAAGAGAATGAAAAGATAAGCCACAGACAGTGAGAAAATATTTTCAAAACACTTGTCTGTTAAGGAACTTGTCCCCAATATGTCCAAATAATTCTTAAAACACAATAAAAATTAAAAAAAATCTTCATTAAAAATAGACAAAAGATCTGCACAGATATTTCATAAAAGGAAAAGGTATAGAACAGGTCCTTGGCAACATTTGTCGTTGGGGAAGTGAACTCGAATAGCAGTGAGCTACTTCCACACCCGAGAGGAGGGCTGAAGTGTGCTTGCTGTTATCAGCACATCAGTGTGATGCACTTGCCGTAACTAGTGAGCCTGTGGTGAACTCAGGTCTGTATCCTTCGGATTCCTTCTGTCTTCTTTCTTCCACAGGGTTCCAGCCCTGGACTACATCAATTCTCTTCATCATACCTCCTTTGGTTCTTCTTGCTTGTGGCTTGTAATGGTTTCTTTGGCTCTTCTGGTTTTAATGACCTTGCTACTCAAAGATTTTTTTTTTTGATCCCCTTTTTTTTTTCATGAGGTTGTGGGTACTGAAGAGGAAGACTATATAATTCCATTATAAGAATATCATATAGAGAGTAACCTTAATTATCTGGCTAAGGTAGTTTTTGTTTGCTTTTTTTCTTTTGTTAAGTAACTTCCATTCTCTCTCTCTCTTTCTCTCGCTCTCTCTCTCTCTCCTACAAAAATTCATTTTTATTTTTAAATTTTTATTACACTTTTATTTGTGCATATGAGTGCATATGCATGCATGTGTGTACATGCGTATATACCATGGTGCACGTGGGGAGGTCTGCAGACAACTTCTTTCTTCTTACACCATGTACCTCTGTGTACATCACTGTCTGTGCACACACTCCATGTGTTTGAGTATTTTTCTATTTTATGGCACTGTAAGATGCTTCCAGCTCATGTAACACACAGCTTATCACACTCTGAGAGACAAAAATAAAACATGTCTTTAAATGTTGACTTTATGGTATATTATATTAGATTTCTAGCCTTTAATTTTTATTTCCTCATTCTGTACAAAGCACTGACTTCTAGCATCCATTTTTACATAAATTTATATAAGTATAAATCTTTATTTTTATGGCATGACTAAGTGTCTCTAGCAAAGAACACTTAACTAAATGCAGTAGCTCAAGCAAGGAGTTCTTTGTCACTGTTTTTCACAGTAAAACAAAAGTTGACTTTGTGCACAAAACTGTCCAGAGCATACTGTTACTCTGCCATGCTCTAATGCTTTGTGATCAAAGTTGTCTTAACTGCTTCACACTGGCGCACGACTGAGAAAGAGAAAGGATGTGAGGGTCATCTCCTTCCTAGCTGTCACTCACATTGACCACACCCAGCTACAAGGGAGGCTGTGAAATGGGTTTCCTACCCATTCTCCTGCTAGAACCATGGCTTTTGTTACGGTTCCACTGCTGTGAGGAACCACCATGACCGAGGCAACATTTAAAATGAAGCGTTTCATTGGGACTTGCTAACTGTCCAGAGGGTTGGTCTATAGAATATCATAGTGGGGAACAGAACACAGCAGCAGGTGGGCAGATGTGGCCCTGGAGCAGTATCCGAGAGCTCACATCTGGTCTCTAAGCTGTAAACAGTGGGAGAGGGGGAAAGAGAGGGGACCTGGGGGCAAGGAAAGGGAGAGGGGCCAGTGCTGGCATGGGCTTTTGAAACCTCAAAACATACCCGCCCTCCAGTGACACACTTCCTCCAACAAGGCCACACTTCCTAAACCTTCCTGAAGTCCGTCAACTAGGAAGCAAGCGTTCAAACAGATTAGTCTATGGGGGGTTGGGGACATTCTCATTTAAAAACAAACAAACAAACAAAAAAACTCCTCCACAAATGTGTGGAGTCTTTACTGAAAGAAAGTAGGGAACAGGTCCTGTTCCACAGATCCCTGTTCTGTTCTGTGACTCACCAGTGGCTGTCAGCTCATGGTCTAGCTGGACGTGGTCCTGATAGACAAACCTTGTGGTTACATTTTCCCCAGATCATCAACCGATTTCCCAATGTTAAAGAAAATGTTTTAGATCCATGTGGTTGTTTATGATCTTGACCTGATGTCTCCAATTTTTTGCCAGATTTAAAGATAAAGGGAGTTGGGGGTCTCCGATCATGACCCATTCCAGGATACAGCTCATTTTTCACTGGAAAAGCTAAGCTTGGCACTCAACAGGTTAACATCTCCTATGCTGTCTATGGAATTTTAAAATAATTACAACAACCCCAAAATTACCTCACTAGAATAGAATAGTGTGACAGATTAAGCCCTCCGTGCCATTCTTACGTTTGGATGCTGCAGTATTTTATTAACTTTTAGAATTAGAGTGACACTCTGCTAACTCCTACTCAACTTGCGGTTTTGTCTAGATGAGTTTTTTGTCATATATTTGCAAAAAAAAAAAAAAGTTCTATCTACTGTGGGGCATTTACCCACCAACCCCACAGTTCCCCAGAGTTTTTTTGAGTGCAAGTAGCAGGAAATATTAGATAGAAGGATTTAGATTGTGGGATAAACAGATAGAAAATAAAAGATAGTCTGGAGAGGGCCTGGAACCTATTCCAACAAGCCCTCTGTCTCTGCCCTAAGGTATTTAGAGAAACACCAAGGTGTAGAGCAAAAGATCTCCCCCCCCCCAGCACAGCCAAGTGCAGACCATCTCAGACACCTGCACTCAGGCCAGTGGTCCAATCATCTTCTTTATGCAGACCTGCTGGATAAAGCCACGAGGAACCTGAAAATGGGCTCCCACAGTCTACCTTGCATTTATGTAGATTTCTTCTTTCATGAGCTGCTTTTTGTACTCTGCCACTATTTAATTAGTTAAAACTGGAGTCATTTTGAGCCCATTTACCATGAAATGCATTATAGCATCAAACCTTGGACCTGAAGTTAATATGGATAATATGCATTCTAGGCCTCCAAAACATTATGTTTATGATTACTGTTAGACCCACATAGTTAGATTTACTCTAGTAGAAATGATTTGAGTGTGTTACCTTTATTATGTATTCTAATATTTTCTCTGAAAATACAGCTTATTTATTAATATGTAATTTCATGGAGCCCAGGCTGGCCCTAAACTTGTGATCCTTCTGCCTCAGGCATATAAGTAGTTGTACTAAAGACCTTAGCCACCACACTCAACTGAATTATAATTCTGTTCTAAGTATAGCTCCTCCTTTCACTTGTAATTTTCACACATAAATGGTGTGTAAAAATATAACTCATAATGCATTTCAGCAAAAATTTGTTGGTCTTTAAAGCCATCTTCACTTTTAATAGACCCACACTGGTTTGGAGTGTTTAAATCCACCACTTACTTTTTACACAACTACAAGTCAGAGAGGACCCCCAAACTGTAGGAGAAAATGCAGGCATGACCCGCAGCCAGCCTCCCTGGAACAGTGCACTTCTAAATAATAAACATGGCACGCTGTGCCCCAGAAGTCAGAACACTGAACTCTGAAGTAGCCCGAGTAGCCAATAGCTGGCATGTGGACAAGTCTGCACTCTCCATGTCTCCTTCAATGAGCTTCTTCCACACAGAGACCCTGGTGGTGTGAGTGCTCACTGTCCAGTCTGAGGTAATGTACCAACCAATCACAGTCCATGGGCTTCCACTCTGCAAGTGGTTGCTCATGTGCAATAAAGCAGACACTGCTCCCTGAAACCGACTCCGGAGTGGTTTATCTCCATGCCCTTAACTGACCCACAGGCATCGCTGTCCTGTATGGGATGGCCCGTAATGATAATGATGGCACCAAACCACTGTTAATTATCACTCACTAAAGAAATTCACAAAACTTGGGGAACCTTTTTGTATTCATAGTTACTAAGAGAGGATGCAGTGGGCAGAAGCCAAGGGAATAAGAGCACAGGACAGTGTCGAGAGACGTTCAGTGTTGAATTTCAGTCATTCTCCTCAGTACTGTGTGCACTGTGCCTGTTTCCCCAACAGGGATTCATGGACATGCATCCTGAAGAAGGACAATCACAGTTGCTCCCCTTAGCTTTGGTGCCTAGGATTTTTATTGAAATTTAGTCACGGCAGCATACTGACCTTCTGTATGCCTGACATTAGTTTTCAGCCCATCTGGGGGTAGAGTGATTTGGAGTTGCCCAAAATTCCTCCCATAAACCACTTGGTTAGCATGCAATATCCATCTAGCATGACTTGTGACCCTAGGGAAACCTAGACACACAGAATGGTGGATAACCCAAAGGTTTAGAAGTTACTTCCCAGGAGCCTATGAAAAAAAGCTCAAATCTCTCTCTGGGCAAGGTTAACCCTTTTCTACACAGCTATGATGCCAATAAGGAAGCCTTATAAATCCATATGTGCTTTCAGTTCCATAACAGCACACTAAGAAGGGGAGGTCAGCTCTTGACACATAATTCAACAGGATTCTGTCTTTGTCTAGTGCCCTTCGGAAGCCTATCAAGGGGACACAAACATAGACTACAATCCACTTTGATTTGCTTCCCTTTCTTTCTCTTCTCTTCTTTTTGCCCCCAATACAAACTATTCCCATAGAGGTCTTAAACTCCCAGCTTTCCTTAACTTGAGCTTGTGGGAGCTCACAGACTATGGACCAACAGCTAGGGAGCCTGCATGGGCCTGACCTAAGCCCTCTGCATGCGGGTGACAGTTGTGTAGCTTAGTCTGTTTGTGGGACTCCTAGCAGTGGGGTCAGGACCTGTCCCTGGCACTTGAGCTGCCTTTTGGGAAACTGTTTCCCAATGGAGAGTTGCCTTGACCAGCCTTGATACAGGGGGAGGAGCTTGGTCCTGCCTCAACTTGATGGGCCATGCTTTGTTGACACCCATGGGAGGTCTGCCTCTTTCTGAATGGGGAGGGGATGGATGAGGAGGAGGGTAGATGTGAGGTGGTGGTGGTGGGGGACAAAAGGAGAGGAGGGAGGGGAAACTGAGGTCGGTATATAAAGTAAATGAAAAAAATGTAATTAATAAAACAAAATGTTTTTAAACCCCAGGTTTCCTAATGTTACTCCCTTCTCTTCCTGTTCTCCAAACTCCTCAGTAGAATAGTTTAAGATGAAATTCAAGAGAAAGTTACCCTTGTCTTTTAGGAGGTGAGAGGTAGAAAACTGGTCATGCATATTTTCTTTAACAGTTGGAAATGGCAGAGAATCAAAACCTCTGTCCATACTAATATTTTGACACAATAACTTCCCTCACTAAACAACAGCTGTGTTCAGGCTCTTTACAGGAGTGTGCTTTGGGATCTAATATCTCCCCTTTTCAGAAATGCCATAGTCTGGGACGTTTTCAGCCATGGAGTGGAGGGAATATCATTTAATAATCATCATAGGCATACACTGTTAATGTGCTCAATTCCAATTTGACATGGCAACATGAGGGCACACAAACATGAAAATATCCAGTCTCAAAGGTGTCTATTTCTTTCTGTTTCTCTCTTCAAGAACTCCTCCTCCTCTTCCTCCAACTCCTCTCTTCCCTCCTCTTTCCCCCTCTCCTCCCCCCTCCCGCTCCTCCTCTTCCTCCTCTTCTCCTTTCTTATGTTTTATAACTCAATCTTCAATGGTTAATCCATAGGAAAAGGAAACTATCTTAAGAGTCTACCACATTTTAACTAATACACATGTAGGCATATGTATTTATATTTTGTTCTTTCTTGAGATACAGCTGTACATGGAGGTGCAGGCTGAAATGATGGCACTCTTAAGGGGAGGCAAGAAGATCATAAGTTCTAGGTTGCTTAGCCAAACTCTATTTCAAGGAGTTAAACAAAGCAACGTTGTCAATATCGGTGACTTCAGTCCATTGTGAAACGTCAATCTACAATCTTTAGTAGAGAGAAGTGATGTAGAAAGAAGAATTCTCCTCCACTCAAGTCCTCTAACAGTTCACCAATTCATTAAATTGCTCAAACACATGATCCTGGGTAAATTACATCCAAATCTCAAAACACTTCATAGCTTACTCTTCTGGGAAAATGAATAAAGAAACTCTTCCCTTTGTACTCTATCACCCCTACTCCATCCCTACACTTGCCCACTTCGTTTCTATTTCAGAAGAGTAATGGAATGATAGTTAATATGATACATTTACAATATTATAATTACTGTGTTTAGATTTTTTAATGTAATGCATCTAATTATATGTATCAAATCAGGTATGATTTTCTAGTCTTCTTAAATATCCATATAGTGTTCACAGTTCCCCAAATATTCCATAAACACCATTCTACTTACGTTTGAATTATGATTCAAATGATCTCTAGGCACCTCCTTTTATTAACATGTTCTTGCCTCTTTGATGTACAGCAGTAAAGTTTGGATCAATGTCCCCAGAGGATCATGTATCCATAGCTTGGTCTTTCCAGCTTGGGCCCTTGGGACTTAGAGAAAATTTGAGAGGTGAAGCTTAATGTGAGGTCACCCAGTCACTGCAAGGCATCCCTGCTGTGGGATGTTAATGTATGTCCTGTGGGAGCCCTTCTTAGGTTCCTTGTGGCGTTACCCAGCAGGTTTGCATAGAGGATGATTAGGACCATGGGCCTGAGTGCAGGTGTCTGAGATGGTCTGCACTTGGCTGTACTGGGGGATGGTCTGTATGTCAAGTTGCTCTGATTGGTCAATAAATAAAACCTGATTGGTCGTGGCTAGGCAGGAAGTATAGGCGGGACTAACAGAGGAGAAATAAAAGAACAGGAAGTCAGAAGGAGACACTGCCAGCCACTGCCAGGACAAGCAGCATGTGAAGATGCTGGTAAGCCACGAGCCACGTGGCAAGGTATAGATTTGTAGAAATGCGTTACTTTAAGATATAAGAACAGTTAACAAGAAGCCTGCCATGGCCATACAGTTTGTAAGCAATATAAGTCTCTGTGTTTACTTGGTTGGGTCTGAGCAGCTGTGGGACTGGCGGGTGACAGAGATTTGTCCTGACTGTGGGCAAGGCAGGAAAACTCTAGCTACACATCCCCTTGAAGGGGACCATAGGATTGCAGCCCCTTTCTTGACTTCTTATTTTCTTCCTGGCAATGAGATGAGGGATTTCCCTCTGCCACATGGTGTTCTCACCACGATAAACCAACACAGATACAAAAAAGACAAAGGGATGTACTGATCATGAACTGGAACTTCTAAACTGTCAAGCCAAATAAGCCTGTTCTCTTCTAGGCTGGTTGTCTCAGGTATGTGCTGTCATGATGGGAAGCTGACTAACACGTACGGGTTCTCCCCCCATCTCTCCTCTACCCCCTCCCCTTAGCAATTCTGTTGTTGGAAAAGACCACCGCTACCAGCAGCTGGGTCTTTGTTCCTACAGTTGACAGTTTTGTTTTCCAAGGAGGATTGCAGAGGAGAATCTACAAGAATCCTTTCTCTCCTTCTAGTGTGTAATTGGCTAATCAATTACAATATCAGGATGGGTGACAAGCACCTTTACACACTGAGTCATCTTCCTGGCTTCTGTATTTTTGATTTATTTCTGTGATGGTGGTGGTGGTAAAGGTGGTGATGAAGTGTGTGAAAGCTCTGTCTCTCTCTCTTCCTCTCCCTCTCTGTCTCCCCTTCCCTCTCCATCTCCCCACTCCGTCCTGCATGTACATATCTGTACAAGTGCATGTCGGGGGCAGAGAACAATGTTTGGTATTAGAACTCAACAAGTAGATGAGGCTGGCTGGACAGCCATCTCCAGGGATCCACCAGTCTATGCTGCTGGCTCTCTCTCCCTCCCCTCCCCCTCCCCACCCCTGTTTTGGGTTTTAAGGAGAGAACTCAAGTCCTTAGGCTTGCAAAGCAAGCATTTGTTGATAATTCTTTTCCACTCCCCGCCCCCCACAGTCTTCTTAGTAACTGACATTAAGTACTTCCATCAGAGACATAATGCCATATCTCTCATTTTATGAGATTAGGAACTTATTAGGAATTTCAAAATGTGGTTTTCCCTTTTTTCCATTTATTAACCAGTGGATACCAATGAAAAGACCCTTTGTATCATCATCAATTTGGCTATTACAAATTTGAATAGAAATTCTGTAGAGTGAGTGTTTTATACTTCTTATTAGTTTTCTGAATCATAAGTCAAATCTAATATTCCCCAGAGGTCAAAGGGTCATTTTCGCCTAATAGATGTAGACAGTTTTGATGTATTTCAGCAGAAGGTTGTTAATATTTTGGTTCATACTAAAATGGTTCCATCTTTGGATGATTTAGGCTAATACAAATTGTCTCTGAAGTCTTTTTTTACACAGTACAACTAGTTTTTGGTAAGAATTTCCAGGGTTATCTAGTGCATTACTTAGGTATATAATCTATCATTTCTTTTTCCAAGAATCTTCTCTATTTTGATGTACATGATATTTAAAGACCTCAATAAATCTATAAAGTTACCCATTGCTATTCAATTGATCTACATCCCTAGCCTATTTCAGTCCAGCATGCTTAAGGTAAGTTTTCTTTTATACAAAGGTGGAGCAAGTCCATCCTGATATTGTAATTGATTTCGCTGAGGACCCTAAAGTTAAAATCACACACCTCAGTGGCCATCTTTCTCCTGTGCTAGTCACGGCAGCTCTCAATGGTGTAAATGTGTTATGCATGTGCTTTCCTTTGCTGTGCGTACAGTTCACAACTTCCAAGTAACCAATCCACTGCCACCATCCAGAGTGTGCTTTCTTCAACTCACAAGGATCTCTAGGTAAGGGACAGGGTCTGAAATCTAGCTATGGTCTGTGTGTCTGTATTTTCCTAGTTCTGATTTGTTTTCTTTCATTTGTTTTTGAGACAGAGTCTCACGGAGCTGGGGCTGGCTTCAAACCCACTCTGTAGCTAAGGGTCAGTCTTGAACCTCTGATCCTCCTGCCCCACCTCCCAAGCGGTGAGATTAAAGTCTGTGCTAACATGCCTCACAGTTGATCATTCTTTCTTAAAGACTAATCGCATGGTTTAAACATCTTTTCTTTGTGTTATTTAAGTTCTGGGTAAATTTGTTGGAATGTTGTTTCATGTTAGAAGTCCACCTCAGGAGGAAGATAGGAGGATTTTCTTCTCGGAATTAACAC
This sequence comes from Peromyscus maniculatus bairdii, assembly GCF_049852395.1. Lineage (NCBI taxonomy): Eukaryota > Metazoa > Chordata > Mammalia > Rodentia > Cricetidae > Peromyscus > Peromyscus maniculatus. The sequence continues at coordinate 101,249,724 of NC_134860.1, forward strand.
CTTGTGCATCAAATGGCTTACACAAACGTCTATAGCCAATTCTTATCTCTGCCATGCATTAGCTGGAATTTGAATCCATATTTTCAGAGAAACACCCTCTAAATGTGACAAGACTCACAACGAACTGGTCTCCCTCCATGAGAAAGGCACAGGAGGGGTCAAGCCACACCCAGTTATGCCAGGGTGCTGTCTGGTACCCCCGACAGTTACCATCGCCGCTTTGAAGCACTGGAGTAACAGATGGTCAATTTAAAAGAACAGCTTTTAAAAATTTAAAACAAGTCCAAATGTAAACCTCCCTCATCTTCTCCATTTCTTTCTGTGCCAAAAAGAGAAAACATCACAAGTATGATTCTGAGTTGCTTATTTTAAAAATATCATTTATCCTAAGTTTTAAAATCCATTACAACTCATATTAAACAGTTTTTTTAAAATCAACCCGACATTTTATATATATATATATATATATATATATATATATATATATATATATATATATGTTTGTTCCTTGCTGACACCAGGATATAGAGACAAGAGCCACAAATCTAGGACTCCTAGGATCCTAGGCAGGGGCACAGAAACACCCCAGAACCCCTTCCCACTTCGGTCTACCACATAAGTCACCACATCAACACAGGTGGGAATTTTTTTAGGAGAAAAATATGACATGCAATTTGTTCTTTTGTATTTTTGAAGTGGGGATTACAAAGCCTTGGCTGAGTTCTCTCCTCGGAGTGCAGCAGGCATGCTGGCGGAGTAGCGTGCACTGGAGGCTTATTTTCAGTTACAGCTGAGTGTGAAGGAAGCAGTCAGGTGTTGACTATGTTGGGGGTTATGGTCCACTGGTTTTTGTTGTTGTTGTTGTTTTGTTTTGTTTTGTTTTGAAGTAAATGATACAAGAACATAGATGTATCAATGACATTCCAAGTTCATACTTGTGAATCACTCATAAACCTTATTATGTCCAAGCACAAAACTACAGGAGAACCAAGAAATAAAACTGTAAAATGACTAGAATGATCTTTCTGGACATGAGCATGTGCAGGCATCCTGACGTTGGACGTCTCAGGATGACTTGTGCGGCAACAGAAGCAGCAGAGGCCATAAGAACACCAGCTTCAGGGCCAGAGAGAAGTGGAGAGTCATGGCCCCCGCCACTCTCCCTCCCCTTCCGTTTGTTCCACTCCAGGAAGAAAAGCCAGAGCCAGGGAAGGCTGCTGACACTTGCTGTCCAGAGTTACAGCCTAGGAGACTGAGTGTCAGAGAGAAAGACACCGGGACATAGTCACCAAGACCAAGCCTGCCCAATGCACCATCAACTCGTCAATGTTCCTGATGACATGGCAGAGGGAAGTCTATCATTCTGTCTGTTCTGTTCCTCTAGAGAACCCTACTAATACAGACTGGGGTACCAGGAATGGGGTTCAACCTACACAGAATAGTTCCATTGGAACAGTATTCTCTATAAATAAAGTTATTGTAACTGGAAAATAAATGACATTAAATAAAATTAAAATGTTATTTTAGAAGACTTAAGAATAAGTCTATTCTTATTATTTAGAGATACCAAAGATACACACACATATACATATACATGTATATATATATATATATATATATATATATATATATATATATATAAAATTAGCATCATTCCAAAGAAATAGGAATGATAGAAAGCTTTTGAAATTCAGTGAACTAGATAAATTCTAGCTGGTATAATTGAAGTAGTACAAATAGGTTAAATGGTCAATACTAATGAATTTATTCAGAATTAACCCAAAAGATAAAAGAAAAGAAAGTCAGAAAGATCAGTTAACAGGTAAGGAAATAGAATAATATGGAGACATGTATAAGTGAATGAATGCCTACAAATTCTACAGATAAGGTTTAAATCTCAAATATGTAAGTGTAAAGTACATAAAACATATATATATATATATATATACTATTGTAATGGATTTAGATTTTTAGTGATTGCTAAGATAGTTTATGCAAGCATTTAATTTCAAACAAATATAGGTAAGTTACATATATATCTATAAATACTAAAATCTTAGATAAATGTTCTGTATTTATGAACTGGTTACATGTGCATATAGTATATACAATATTTAAGTAGACATGTGCCAAACCATAAATCATATCAAATTTTACTGAACCAGATTTACATAGACAATGGTTTCTTATCACAGATTAAAAAGTAGTAATATTGGCCAGTAAAATATATACAGCTTGTGAACAAAATTATATTCTGAAATGGCACCTGAGTCAAGACACAATTATAAAGCATTTATAGTCAAACAATTACAAAGACAGAATGTATGGGAAGCAGCCAAAATAGTTAAGGTAAACTTTGGATGTAAGTTTATTCACTAACGAGTGACATTCACGTACAAGACAGTGTTATAGGCAATGTTCTACACCAAACACATCCAGCTTTCTGATCACACAGTGTGGTGGTACATCATGCCTATTCCCTTGAGGTTGTGTACAGCTGTATGATGGTATGGCTGGTTTCGGTCAATGGACTTCATAGAGAATGAATTTTTGCTGTTTGAAGATGGGAGCTATATGGAGCCAGTACACAGTTGGCCAGGTCCTTGCTTCTTACTCTGGTAGTTTTCAACCTTAGCAGAGCAAACTTCCCTTGGCCTGCACACCTGATGATGTAACAGTCTGCTGTGCCCTGGATCCCTGTCATCCTCTTACTTCTGACCTGTCTCTCTGTTTGTGTTACAGTATCAGAAAACTTAATGTGAAGAGAGATGGCTCAGTGGTTAACAGCACTTGCTGCTCTTACAGAGAACCTGGGTTCGAGTCCCAGCACCCACATGGTGGCTCACAACTATCTGGAACTCCAGTTCCAGGGGATCTGATGTCTTCTTCTGGCTTTGTGGGCTCAGAGGCAGACACAGATAGACATGTAGACAAACACTCTTACACATAAGATAAAAATAAATAAATCTTAAAATCCTCCTCCCTGGTGACTTTGAAAAACAAATAATGCAAGAACTTATCACCACATCTTATTACCCAATTAGGCTTACACAGCTTACACAGTCATTGTCTAAGTTTCTGAGCAATTATTTTCAATTTTTTGGTCATAGCTGCACTTGTCTTTTAGAAAAATCATTAAATGAGCTTTCTCTCTCTCTCTCTCTCTCTCTCTCTCTCTCTCTCTCTCTCTCTCTCTCAAGACAAGTTATCACTACAAATCTCTAGTTGGCCTCAGACTCTCAATGTAGCCCAGGATGGACTTGAATTTCCAGAGATATACTGCTTATGTGTGTTTCCTGAGTTCTGGGATTAAAAGACTCTTGACATGAAGGGATCTTTTCTTTTTTATGTATCACACATACATACATGCATACATACATACATACATACATACATGTCTATATATATCAAGCACGCAGTGGCCGAAGAGGCCAGAGTGGGCATTGGATTCCCTGGGACTGGAGTTAGGGATGATTGTGAGTCACCATATGACTGAGAGGAATCAAACCCAAATCCCCTAGAAGAGCAGCCAGTACTCTTAACTGCTGAGGTATCTCTCCAGCTCCAGGCATTGATCTTTTAAAAGTATTGTGTATTGTACTGGTTAGTTTTATGTCAATTTGATAGAAGCTAGAGTCATCAGAGAGGAGGGAGCCTAGATTAAGACAATATTTCCATAAAATCATGCCGTGGGTAAGCCTGTAGGGCATTTTCTTAACTAGTGGTTCGTGGTGGAGTGGGGGGATGGGGGTGGGGGGCCCAGTCCATTGTGGGTGGGGCCAACCCTGGTCTAGTGGTCCTGGTTTCTGTAAGAAAGCAGGCTGACCAAGTTATGGGAAGCAAGCCAGTAAGCAGCACTCCTCCATGGCCTCTGCATCAGTTCCTGCCTCCAGGTTCCTGCCCTGTTTGAGTTCCTATAGTGACTTCCTTCTATTATGAACAGTGGTGTGGAAGCATTAAGCCAAACAAACCCTGTCCTCCCCAGCTTTCTTTTTGGTCATAGTGTTTCATCACAGCAATAGAAACCCCAACTAAAACAAGTTGGGATTAGGAGTAGGGTATTTCTGTGACAGACATGGCTATGTTTGCAGGGAGGACTGGATGAGGATTTTGGAATTTTGGGTTAGAAAAGCCATTGAGTGTTGAGAGCTCAGTAGGATGATCTTGGGGAAGCTGGAAGATAAGAATGTTGAGAGCGGCACAGAAGATGGAGGCCTGACTTGTGAAGTTTCCAAGGGAAGTTTAAAGACTACCAGAGCGATTTGCTATTTTGAAATTAATTTCAGTCATTCCAGCCATCTGCAGCTGAAGTGTCGGTCATGGTTGATGAGAGACTGGCACCATTGAAGAGAAACCTTTGCATCAGTGGGACAATTGACGCTGGTTGGCAGGAGCTAAGGAATCAGCAGTGAGAAAAAGACCAGCATCACTGAGGCAAAACCTTTTGGGAAGTGTTTCCTCAGGGTTAGCACACAGAAGCTGTGCTCCAGAAATGGCTTTCATTTATACCTCATGCTAGCAGCTGAACTTGGTAGTATAAGAGTCAGTTACTCAGGTGGTACTGGTTTTGAAGGCATGGAAGGGTCATGGAGAGCAGCTGAGTCCTGGCACTGGGTAGCAGGCTAGAGTCCCTGAAAAGAGCCTGAAAGAAGCTATTGGTGAAAGTTCACCCCAGTTGCAGCTAAGAGATCCCAGCAGCTTGGAGATGTCAGTACCACAGGATAACCACCAAAAACTTCAGTGTAGTTGGATTTTTCTTTGGGCTGCCAACTCACAAATAATGACACAGAGACCTCTTACTAATTATGAAAGCTTGGTCTTTAGCTTAGGCTTGTCCCCCCAACTATCTCTTATAACTTAAATTAATCTGCTTTTTTAAAATCTACATTCTACCATGTGTGTTTTTTTTTTTTTAACTTCTTGTCCATTTCTGTATGTCTGACTTGTTCTGAGTCTCCTGGTATCTCCCTCATAATTCAAGAGCCTAGATTCCTTCTCTTCTTCCTCTCTCTCCTTGGAAATCCTGCCTATCTTCCCTACCTAGCGATTGGCCCTTCAGCTCTTTATTACACTAATTACAGCAATGCATCTTCACACAGTGTACAAATATCCCACAACACATCAGAGATGGAGGGGCACCAGCCTAAGCCTAAGGGACATGCTTCATGGAGCTGGAGAGTGTCCCAAGCCCCTTGGAGGAGCCAAGAAGCTTGTGATTGAATCCCAGAAAATTGGACACTGAGTTACATGCACAGTTGTAGCTTTGTTTTGCTTTGTTCATATTGTGACTGTGCCTTGGTTCTTTCCTCTTGAAGGACGTATTTAACTTAATTTTGATTTTTACAGGAGCCCACATCTGAAAAGACTTTTAAAAAAGATTTTTTTATTTTTTAAAAAGATTGAAAGTTTTAAAGAGACTGAGCTTTTAATGTATTTGACTTTGTAAAGATGGTGGGACTTTCGAAGTTATTTATGTTTTATATTGTGATATTAGTAGACCACCTTGGGGATAATTTAGAAAGGAAAGATTCTGATTGAAAAGTGATGTGTTTGTGTGTCAAGTTGACAAGGGGTCAGTTTTACTAGGTAATTTTATGTCAACTTGTCACAAGCTAGCTCATCAGAGAGGTGTAGCTGGAGTTTTCTCTAGTCCTGCCTGGCCCCGCAGTCAGGACAAATCTCTCTCACCTGCCAGTCCTGCAGCCACTCAGACCCACAAACACACAAAGACTTACATTGCTTACAAACTGTATGGCCATGGCAGGCTTCTTGCTATCTAATTCTTCTATCTTAAATTAACCCATTTCTATAAATCTATACCTTGCCACATGGCTCGTGGCTTACCAATATCTTACATGTTGGTACTCATGGTGGCGGCTGGCAGCACCTCCTCCCCAGCCTTCCTGTTCCCAGAATTCTCCTCTCTGCTTGTCCTGCCTATACTTCCTGCCTAGCTATTGGCCAATCAGCATTTTATTTATACAGAGTGATATCCACAGCAGAGAGAAGGGAGCATCAGTTGAGAAAATATCTCCAAAAGATCACGGTGTGGGTAAGCTGATGGGGCATTTTCTTAATGAGTGATTCATGGGGGAGGGCCCAGCCCGTTGTGGATGGAGCTGGTGGTCCTGGGTTCTATAAGAAAGTTGGCTGAGCAAGTCATGGAAAACAAGCCAGTAAGCAGCACCCCTCCATGGCCTCTGTGTCAGTTCTCACCTCCAGATTCCTTCCCTATTTGAGTTCCTGTCCTCACTTCCTTCAGTGATGGACTACAATGTGGATGTGTAAGCCAAATAAACCCTTTCCTCCCTAGCTTGCTTGTTGGTCATGATGTTTCATCACAGCAATAGAAATCCTAATATCAATATGAATTGTTTTTGTTTGCTTTGTCTTCTGCTTTCTAGTAGCATCTGGGAACGTCCAGATATTGTTTTCCATGTGCTAGTAAAAATAGCTTTTACATTTCACCAAACTAAGTCCAGAGTCTAAAGACAGAAGCTTAAGGGTGTAAAGATGTAAAACTCTCCTGTTATGAATTCTCTCCTATCACATCTGATTGGTTATTCTCTATTTCCCAGAGCCAATAATCTTCAAGCTTCAATTCTGGTTTGGGAAAGGCAATCATGATCATGGTTTTCATAAAGCATCCTACAGCAATGAATACATATCATTCTTTCTGGTAACAAGCTATTTCCAAAGATAAAAAAAAAAAAAAAAAAAACAAGGACATACTGCCATATACTGGTTTATAATAGGGATTTGTCTTGGGAAATGTATTTTATGATGATTTCATCACTGGTAAAGTATCATATAAATGCATTTACAGAAACTAAGATGGCAGTGTCACGTAATGACATCATCCTATGGGACCACTATAGCAATACAGTTCACTGTAGAACAAAACGTCACTGTACAGTGATTGGCTGTCTGTGTTAGTTCTTTCTGGTGCTGTGATAAAACACCATGACCAAAAAAGGCATAGAAAGGAGGGTTTGTTTGGCTGTAGCTTCAGAGGGGAAAGAGTCTGTCACCGTGGGGAAGCATGAAAACAAGCAGCAGACTTGGCAGTTCGAGCAGAAGGTGAAGGCTCACATCTTGTCTCACAAGCAGCATATGAAGACTGTGCACTGAGAAGGCTTTGGAATCTCAGACCCCACCCTCAGTGACACACTTCCTCCAGCAAGGCCACACCTTCTAACCTACTCAAAGAGCACCACTAACTGGGGACCAAGGACACAAACATCTGAGCCTATGAGGGACATTCTTACTCAAAGGACATGTCCTTAGGCGTGATGGTGCAGACTTTCTGTGACAGGATTATAATCAGCATCTCTGTGGAGACCAAGGCTGCTCCCAGATGATAACTTCAATGCACATCCTCTTATTATAATCTTATTATTATTGTTTTTTGAAAATAATTATGTGTACAGAGTGTGTACACTCCTTTGAACAAACACTGATTCCTGGAACATGATGACTGGGCAGCCTTTTGCTCTCTTGTCTTAAGTCATCTTTTCCTAAGATAGAGAACTAATTTTCTGAGTGAGTGAAAATTCCACTACATAGACTGTTGAGATGAGAGGAACATTCCATGAAGACATGAAAACAGATTGTGATTAAAGTAATACTTTCCACACCTTAAACCCATCCATCCCCTATGGTGGTGTAAATAGCATTTTTCTTCAGCAAGACTCAAATCATGCCAAAGGCATTCTGTCCTATATTGCTACACTTTGAAAGAAATTAAGGTAATTTTTATTTATTTACCAGCTCACACTGATTGTAAACACTTGGAGGGATGGCTCAGTGGTTGAGAGTACTTGCTGTTCCTGCAGAGGACCTAGGTTCAGTTCTCAGCACCCATTACCAGCAGTTCACGACCACCAGTCACTCCAGCTCCAGGGAATCCAAAGCCCTCTTCTGGCCTGCAAGGGCACCTGCATACACGTGGCACACACACACACACACACACACACACACACACACACACACACACACACACAACCCCACACCCAAAACTCAAACCAGAACAACTCCCCCAGAGCTCACTAAGCTAATGAATTTCTCTGTGACATCTTCGACTGGGCACAGAGTGTGCCTCTGTTACGTCGATTATCTCTCCCCTATCTTGCCCCTGCTCCCTCCTCCCCTCACCACTCTCTTCTCTCTCCTACGGGCTCCCTCCCTCTTTTACTTCCATGCTATATAGTTCTCACAGATGAGAGACAAAGTCTGTGGTCCTCGTCCTTCTACACCTATATTACTTTGCTGAACACAGTACTGACCACTTCTATCTTTTTCCTTCAAAATCTGGCGCTTTCTCTTCTTATGGATGAACAATTCCTCCTTGTGTACAAGGACCATACTTTATCCATTCCTCTGCTGACCGTGGCTGACTATGTAGCTTCGCTACTGGGAAGAGTGTTGCTTTGTTTATCTTGAATCAGTTTTTAACTTAGGATAAAGTGGTGCGTTTTCTTGTGGCATTTTTATATACATCGTGTCTCATCTTACTGTGTTCTTATTCACGCCCCTCCACACGCCCTTCCTTCCCTGCTTGCAGGTTTCCTTCTCCCCACCGAATAGTCCTCCTTTCAGCTTTCAGGTTGGATGGGTTCCATTCCCTTTCTTTTACCCCTTATCTTAACATATCCTTTTCCCAAAACCCCCACCCCACTCCTCACTCACCCCTCAGAGAGGGTAAGGCCCCCCATGGGGAGTCAACAAAGTCTGACATCCCGAGGATAGGGAGAAACCTGGTGCCAGGGAAACTCCCAGGAATCCACAAGGATGACCCCAGCTTAGACCCCTAGCAATGGTGGTGAGGGTGCCTGGACCGGCCTTCCCCTGTAATCAGATTGATGACCACATTAACAGTCATCATAGAACCTTCATCCAGTGACCGATGGAAGCAGATGGAGAGACCCACAGCCAAGCACCAGAGTCCAGGTGAAGAGAGGCAGGAGGGATTATATGAGCAAGGGGGTCAAGATCATGATGGGGAAAACCACAAAGACAGCTGACCTGAGCTACTAGGAGCTCACGGACTCTGAGCTGAGGAGCCTGCAGGGGACCTAACTAGGCCCTCTGAATGTGGGTGACAGTTGTGTGGCTTGGTCTATTTGTGGGGTCCCCGGCAGTGGGACCAGGCACTTATCCCTGGTGCACGAACTGGATTTGGAGCGCATTCCCTGTGGAGGGATACCTTGCTCAGCCTTGATGCAGCGGGGAGGGGCTTGGGCCTGCCTCAACTTGATCTGTCAGACTTTGTTGACCCCCCATGGGAGGCCTTACCCTCTCTGAGTGAGGAGTGGGATGCATTGGGGGAGGGGGGGAAGAGGGGAAGGAGGGAGAACTGTGGCTGGTATGTAAAATGAAAAACAAAGAAAGACATCCTTCTCCCTCATGGCTCATGGTTCCCTATCAATTTTCATCTCTTTCTCTCTCCCTCCTTCGCTACCTCCCTCCCTCACCCCCCCCCCCCCCCCCCGCCCACACATACAGCTGCACTCCTATTCTGCATATGAAATATGAGCACGTGGTATTTAGGTATGTGCATACTTTAAAGATGCTTTAAGTATATTGCTATTCTTCATGGTTTTTAGCAATCTTAGGTACTTATTTTCAAGAAGAGAAAATCCCAGTCCAAAAAAAAAAAAAAAAAAAAAAAAAGCCTATTAGCCTATTTGTTTTAGGTAAAAAACATTTCTGACTCTTTTTAAAAGTGTATGTACTTTTATAGTTTTACATATAGTTTTAATTTAAAACTATTTTATTATATATCTTATAGATAATTATATAAATTATCAAGTAATTTTAAAATAAAATACTCTAAAAATAGAGTTTCAATAAAACGTTTTCCCACACAGTGTGACACCTCTTTGGGTGGATCATTGTTTCTTTGGGGCATGTTTAAGAGAGGAATTAGCATGTAAAGAGCTCTAATGTCCAGACATGGGAAAGAGTGCAGAGATGACTCACACCATCCTTGTCATCTGCTCAGAATTGAGCCTTGAGTGAGAGTGAAGAGTCTCAATGTGCTGCCTCAGCATTGTGTCTGCACTGGCAACTTTGTAGATCTTAGAAGCTGGCTCTTCTCTAATCTGCGCTGGTGACGACCTTCAGAGTTGCAGAAACACCTCCCTGTCCCTTTGTTCAAGGCAGCCCTGGCCACTGAGTTTTGCAGTAGTTCTTCTTTGCAGGTGATGGAGACCGTGCTGGCTAATTTTAGGTCAACTTGACACAGGCTCGAGCCTTCTGAGAGGAGGGAACCTCAATTAAGAAAATGCCTCCAGAAGACTGGGCTGTAGGCCAGCCTGCAGGACATTTTTCTTAATTAGTGATTGATGGGGGAGGGCTGAGCCGATTGTGGGTGGGGCCATCCCTGGGCCTGTGGTCCTGGGGTCTATTAGAAAGCAGGTTGAGTAAGCCATGGGGAGCAAGTCAGTGAGTAGCACTGCTCTGTGGTCTCTGCATCAACTCCTTTCAGCTTGAGTGACTGTCCTGACTTCCGTCAGTGATGGACTATGAATGCAGAAGCATACGCCAAATAAACCCCACACCCAGCTTGCTTTCTGTCATGGTGTTTCATCATAGCAACAGTACTCCGAAATAAGAGAGACACCAAACCAGAAAACTCTGCCAGAGATTCCAAAGACCCAAGGAGAGATATCATGGTCTAGGAACTTGGGCTCTCAGGTAGAAGCTAGGTAAGGCTGCCTCGCTATGACTCCTACTTATTCACCACGTAAGCAGTGGGCCAGTTCACCTCCCTGTGTCTCAAGTTCCTCATTTATGCCTAGAATGATAACCACTCTACAGGCTGTTTGATGAGCAGATGAGTTCAGATACATGCAGTTAGTAAGGACTAAAACCTACTCTTAAGAGAAACTATATGCAATTTCTTTCTCATGACAATGGCAGAAATGAGAGTTTTTAAGAACAAAAGCAAAGTGAGCACAGAGGAAACAATTCTGAGAATTTAGTACTGAGATCTGGGAGCTACATCCTCACTGTTTTATTGAATGGATGCATCCGGATCCTGAGTAATGGATATCGTACTTGTCTTAATGCTTTCCAGTTGAATGGAAGGGACCAGATGAAGTCATGTCTCTCATTACACGCAGCCTTACCTGAACTTACGGCTAAAATGGCTGTGTTTGGCCACCTCCTACACTGGTTATGTGTCTTCACTTCATACTTGTTACACTGAGTCTTGAGCTACAGTTAGTCATCAGTGTCCTGCTTTCCTCACTAGATAAGGTCTCAGCAGAGACACTGGCTTACTCACTTTGTAAAAATTATATACTAGCGTGACTTAAACATAATAGACATATAATAAGTATTTATTGAAAAGGGCTTTTAAAAGTATAGCTTGCCAAAGAAACAGACAATTATTATCACTATTACTCTTACTGTAAGCACTACTGTATGGCTTTATAGGGTATAATTACATGACTTTTTGACATGAGTCTAAGCAGGAGTGTTGAGTGAGGTTAAGACATGCAACCCAAACACAGAGTATTATTGATGTACTCATTTCTCTCTGTATTACCCCCTTACTTTAAAACACAGCACATTCAATGTAGCAAGGGTTTTTCTAGTTCTGTCTGGGTCGTATGTGACATAATCAATTACCATGGGTCTACAGAAAGCCTTCTTATCTTCCCATGTTGCTACTACATGATAAATGGGGCATATGCAAATAACTAATTAGGTTCTGATCTCAATTCCAGATACAACTGGGGAATTTACTTATTCATCTTTAAAAAAAAAAAAAGTATTTCAATGTTTCTTTGCCATGTGTTGGCCACCCCATGGCGCACTGTGAGACCACATGGGCCTCGAGATGGACAGCATTCTACTCTTTCCTGTATGGATAGCAGGCATTTCCATCCAATGAGGCAGCCTCAATGAAGCATCGTCCTCTGTATTGTCAACTTGAAAATACAGGTGGAGATCCTTGATCTTCAGTTTACGCTTCGGGTGAATTTTCATTTCTTGAGGAAATTGGATCCATGGTCATGAATTTATGCAGAACAAAGAGGAGAGTCACTGGGCCAGTAGAAACTGTTGAGGGCCAGTAGAAACTGTTGAGGATGCCTGTTGTTTTCATGGCTAAACTTGGGCAAGTAACTGCACCTGGCTCTTTTGTAACACTAGGATAACAACAGGCAGGGTGTCTCTAGATTTTTTAATTCTGTTCATATGTTCAAGCAGATATTGTGCTGTGTCTTATTGAGGATTACTATTGCTGTGATGAAATACCAGGACTAACAGCAACTTGGGGAGGAAAGGGTTTGTTCGGCTTACACTTCCCCATCACTTACTGGCTTGCTCAGCCTGCTTTCTTATAGAGCCCGGGACCACCAGCCCAGAGGTGGCACCCCCGACAATGAGATGGGCCCTCCCGCATCAGTCACTAAGAAAATGCTCTGCAGACTTGCCAACAGCGCAATCTTATGGAGGCATTTTCTCAGTTGACCCTCCCTCTTCTTCAGTGACTCTAGCTTGCGTCAAATTGACATGAACTAGGCAGCACATGCCGTTTGTGCCATTTTGTTGCTGGAGAAGTGGCTGAACTGCTAATTGATAGTTGTAGGTACCATTAGAGTTACAGGTGACTAAGTTAATTTTAGTTTTTAAAAAGTATCTTCAGTGACCTTGTGTGATTTTAAAGCGTGATGAATAAGGATTATCGGAAAATATGCATTTCTCTATTCAGTTTTGAGTTTGTGATGTATGGATGTTTCCCATAAAGTTTTTAACGAGATATGCATTTTCATGTCGATGTCTTTTCTGTAAACCCTGAAACCACCTTTTCATTTCATTTAAAATACTAAAAATAAGTTGAGCAGCTATGTATGCAATTTCTTTCAAAGGACACAGCTTGAAATTTGCATCAAAATAAAAAAAATCAAGACTGCTTAATTAAAACCTTGACACCATCAACCTCTCCAATTATGTGTTAAAGAGGTAGGCACCCTGGGGATCTCGACTTAAAATCAGTGTGCGTTTTGAGTGCCATTAGCATGTATACACGCACAGTTCTCTGAAGGGGAGAAAAGAGCTCCGGCAGGAAAAAAAAAAAATCTAACACTTCTCTTGTGCATGAATTATTTCACCTTTGAAAAGCAAGGAGAAACCAAGCCTGCAGAACCCCCAAGACAATGTTCCCCCTCTTTTCTGCGCTTAAAATTTCAAGTATGCTTTCCTGTAAACAGCAAAACATTTTGACAATAATTGTTACTTAAAAAAAAAAAACATTTTCATAGCCTGAGTTCTGCTTTCTGGGATGTGTTCTATGGACCATAAAGAGTCAGTGCAGGAGGGGAGGGCTGCTTATTGCCCTGCTTCTTTAGAGCATATGAATTTGGCAGTGAAAACGACTGCTCTTCTTTGCTTGGTAATTCTTGTTGTCTTCACTAGTATGTGCTGGCTCCCAGTTTCTTTCACGGACGTGGAAACCCAGCAGCTCTTTGTTCTCATTGTGTCTGTCCTCTCTCTTTCTTTGTGTTTCAGGGATACTGCTGCCCGCATCTGCCACTGAGCATGCGGGGAAAATCCTTCAATAGATTCTTCACTTAGGAGTTTCGATAGTATTGCTCCACTTCTCCAGGTTTTAGTAATAACCACCACACTCAAAAAGATAGAAGGAAACTTGGAAAGGTGAGGGGAGACACAGGTGGTTCAGGGGGCTGATGGTCAGCTGGGACTCCAGGGAAGGAAACTTCAGCGTAGTTACCATGCGTATAACTTATGCAGCTCTTGCCAGCCAACTTAAATTCAGAACACCCACCTTGCACATGCACACAAATTTAGAGATGAAGCTTGACAACTCAGAAGACACCCTGTTTCTGAGCAGTAAAGCACAGGGTCAAATTAAAAACTACTAGATGCAACATCCTAGCCCTGCCACAGAGATGTGTGATCTGTTTTCATCCTCACTGTGTGTACAGCGCGAGCGAGGCCCTTCACCAGAGAGGATACTGTCTGAGGATGAGAACCAGCGGTGTGGATTTTTCCCGAAGCATAACGTCAGGCTTTCTTTTGTGTTAAACACGCAAAATGCCAAGTCAACATTAACTGAACAAAACGATTCAATTCGTGGGCTTAAAAGCATTTTTGTTGTTGTTGAAAAATAAATAAAAAGCATGGTTTCCAAGAAGTTTAAAAAAAAAAAGCAGGTGATATTAGAACCTTCCTCTTTCTGCTCAGGCATACCTGACTTTAATAGTGTAAATTATGTAACAGATGGAGCACTCTACAATTTTGCTATATTTCTCCCTGCACTGACTTTTGTCTGTTCACTTTGCTCTAAAAGCCAGCTCTTAGAACAGAGTGGAGCACACAGGGGATGCTCAGATCTTTTGCCTAACATGGAGTATGAAAATGGCACTCTCGTTTGATGGTGAAAGACTGGTCCAGGAGATAGTTCCAATATGGCTATTTTAGATAGGCTGAAGTGAACACCTGGCTTTAGCAGCTGGCCATTCTCCCTTTTAGTGACAGGAATTTCTTACTTTTCTTCCTCAACCTCCCCCTGTCCCACCATTTTGTTTCTGTGCTACCCGATGCTGCCCCGAGCTGCATCTTTTCAAAGCCTTTCTACTACTGAGTCTGTTTAGGGAGTCTCAGCATCAGGCTCCCCAGACCTTCTGTTTTCGATAGGCTTTATCAGCTCGTGGAAGTAAGGTGAAGTCTAACTGTGCTCTTGTAAGAGAGCAAGCCCTTGGCCCAGGGCTCGTTTCTCTTAGCTGCAGGCACCTGCTGCGACTTCTTTAGATCCCGCCCTTCAGCTGGGGGGCTCTCCGGCCTGAAGCGGGAGGAAGTGCGAGCGGCGGGAAGTTCAGGCCAGGTCCAATCAGGCACCTGGGGTTAGGTGGCGTGTGTGCATGCGGATGCTCAGGGCGGGTCCCTGCCGCAGGTCCCGCCCCCTCGACACAGCCATCCCTGCAGGCTCCGCCCCTCGCGCCCCGCCCCGCCCCGGGGCCGCGGCTAAAACCCGGAGCCGCTAGAGCAGAGCCCGGTGCAGAGCTGCTCGGCTGCTGCTGCTGCTGCTGCTGGTGTTGCTGCCGTTGCTGCCTCGGCCCGAGCCTGGGCCCTGCCTGGTGCTGATGCTGGTAGGCGGCGCGAGCTGGGCCCGCGTAGCCTCCTCGCCGCGGCGCTCGAGGCTCCCACGATGATGGCGGAGCAGGTGAAATGCGCCTCGCCCGGGGCGGGCTCCGGCGCGGGCTCCGGGCCGGTGGTGAATGCCGAGCTGGAGGTGAAGAAGCTGCAGGAGCTGGTGCGCAAGCTGGAGAAGCAGAACGAGCAGCTGCGCAGCCGGGCGGCCAGTGCGGCAGCCGCCCCGCACCTGCTGCTGCTGCCGCCGCCGCCGCCCTCCGCGCCGCCGCCAGCCGGGGCCTGCAGCCCGCTCACCCCGCACAGGGCCCCGGGCGGCACGACCTCGTCGGGCCCGGGGGCGCTGGGCCCCGGGTTCCCGGGTACCTATTGCCTGCCCAGCCCGGCCCCCTCCCTGCTCTGCAGCCTGCCGCCCGCAGACGCGCCCTTCGTCTACTCCAAGCCGGCGGCGGGCTTCTTCGGCGGGGGTGGCAGCCCGGAACCGGGGACCGCGGGGACCCCGCCGGGGGAAGCCCCCACGCCGCCGTTGCCGCCTCCAACGCTGCTGGATGAGGTGGAGCCGCTGGAGCTGGAGAGCTTGGCCGCCTGGAGCGAGGAGGACGACTACACCTGGTATTGACGAGCTCCGCCGCGGTTCCCCCAGACCCGGAGTTCTGAGGCCCAGGGTGCGGGGCGGGGCGGGGCGTGGGAGGAAGGGGACCCAGCGGCCTAGCAGGTGCCCGAAGCTTTGCACGAAGGCAGAAACCTGTTTTCTGATAGCGTCAATTGGTCCGACTGGGGACTGGGGTTGGAACTGACGATCCCCCGCCATCTGCCTTGTGTTCTGCTCTTTGCTGATTACCGGGTCCCAAGCGCCTCGTTAGCTTTAACTGCACAACTCATGTCATCCTGTCGTTCAGTCCCGCTCTTTATCCCCGTGTGTGTGTGCGTGTGCGTGTGCGTGTGCGTGTGTGTGTGTGTGTGTGTGTGTGTGTGTGTGTGGTGGGAAGGTTTGGCTTCTGCCTTCCCCCTGCTCACTGCTCTTTCCTTTCAAACGAATGTTGGACGGGATTGGTGTGCAGCCCCTCCTTGGTAGCATCCGAAGCCACCTAGTGATGAGTCTCTTCTCAGACCTCAGCTCTTGCAGTTGAGTTGTGCAGTTGTGTGTGCCCTCTGCCTGTGATTTCACTGATAACCTCTCAGATACTGGTTTGATTATTAAAGGTGTGCTACCCTCCCATGTCAGGAATGGTGTCGGAAGCGAAGACTTGTTAGGGAATGGAGGGAGCAGATGGAGGCACTACTTATTTTAAAAAAAAAAAATTGAACTTAGGAATTTTCTTTAATCTTAAAAATGAAACCAAGTTGAAGAAAAGTACTTGCACTGGCCAGTTTTATGTCAACTTGACATAGGTTGGAGTCATTAGAGAGGAGGGACCATCAATTAATAAAATGCCTCCATAAAATCAGGCTATAGGCAAGCCTGTGGGGCATTTTCTTCGTGATTGATTGGGGGAGGGGAGCAGCCCATTGTGGGTGGTGCCATCCCTGGGCTGGTGGTCCTGGTTTCTAAAAGAAAGCAGTCTGAGCAAGCCATGAGGAGCAAGCCAGTAAGCAGCACCCCTCAGTGGCCTCTGCATCAGCTCCTGCCTCCAGGCTCCTGCACTGTCTGAGTTCCTGTCCTGACTTCCTTTGATGATGAACAGTGATGTGTAAGTGTAAGCTAGGTAAATCCCTTTCTCCCGAAGTTGCTGTTGGTCATGGTGTTTCATCACAGCAACAGCAACCCTAACTAATACAGCGCTGTTAGAGAAACTTTCTTACCTAATTTTAGAAGCTTTCAAGGTTGATTTTACGGATGGTCGAGACCTGAAGCATTTATTCAATGGGAATCTGGTTAGCTGTGTGTCTGTGCCCCACGAATTGGTACTTTTTGGAGGGGGCTGATCTCTAGAACCCCTTGTCCTTCGAGAGGATTTCTGCTACGGTTGGCTTGGTCGCTAGACGTTCTGCAGGGAAACTGAGCAGTGTTCACTTCGGGATAACAGTGGCAGGATGAAGAATTGCATCATTTTTTTGTGTCTTGGGTGCTTTTATTTAAGAAAATCGGGTTTTCTCATTCCGTGCTCTTGTGACACAGTTGCACAGAGGGAAATAGGAGATGGAGAATCTTCCTGGTGTGGCATTGGGAACGACAATATTTCTTGTTCTTTTACACTCTACATGGCAACTAAACTTCTAAGTTTTAAACATGTAAACTTTAATCATCAATTACTTTGATTTGAGAATAAAAAGCCATAGACTTGTAGTAAACCTGTTGTGGGCTCCTCTATCATCTGCCTTGACTCTGCTTCTGGGAACTGTGTGGGTAGCCTGTGTCTGCTCTAATAGCTCAGCATTCCCTGGAACTTGAAGCCATTCTTTCTAAACTACGTTTGTGTGTGTGTGTAAAGCCTAAATGTCTTTGAGCCTGAATATAGTATTGAAAAATGGTCTTGCAGTGGCTTTTATGTTTCACCGATGCCTGTAAATCCCTATGCCAATTGCAAATCATTTGAGTTTGGCTTTTTTTAAATGATGATGTACCTAAACAGTGGGAAGAAATTTTACAATTTTGGTAGAAGTACAAAGAAGCAATCTTTTTAAAATATGGCACAATTAAAAATCTACTATTATCATTAATATTATTTTGTCTTTCTTGAGATAAGGTCTTACACTGTAGCCCAGGCTAGCCCTGGAGTTCATACCTTGATCCTTTTGTGTTCTGAGTGCTGGAATTATAGGCATGGGATACCACAATGGGCTCTCAAGTTTATTATAGTATTGCTGTTTACCTGGTTACAGATAGTACCTATGCCAGATATAGTTTTTATATTTGCTTCTTTTGAATGGGCTTTTACCACAGTTATTCAATTATTAGTATATGGTTGACTAGCTTTTTACTCTGTTTTGTCAATTAAAAAAAATCCACAGAGCATTGAAATAAGTTTTAAAAAGAGCTATGTAGTAAGACCAGCATATTAGCCCTTACTGTGGTTTGAAGGAAATCTAAATTAAAGGAAATTTAACTTTATTCATCAAATATGTTGTCAAATAATAAGAATTAGTCCTTCATTGCTTTACAAGTGCTTCTGTGGACACTGTTCGTGGAGTCCTTCCTTAAACATGGGAGGAGATCCCAGGTAGAAAAACAGAGGGATCATTAGTTGGATACACTTAAAGAGTTTGAGATCACCTAAACCTGATTTATGGAACTTTTTTTTTTTTTTTTTTTTTTTTTTTTTTTTGGTTTTTCGAGACAGGGTTTCTCTGTGTAGCTTTGCGCCTTTCCTGGAGCTCACTTGGTAGCCCAGGCTGGCCTCGAACTCACAGAGATCCACCTGCCTCTGCCTCCCAAGTGCTGGGATTAAAGGCGTGCGCCACCAACGCCCGGCAATTTATGGAACTTTTTAAAAAACTTTATACATTGTTTTTGTTTTGAAACATTTTAAACATTTTTTTTTTTTTTTTTATGAAAAAGTAGCCAACCAGGTTTACTTTAAAAATGTTAAGCCATCTGTCTGCTAATGTTCACAGAACACTCCAAATTCCTGTATCACTGTAAACTCATGTCCCTGCTCTGGAGTGCCACAGTAGTGTGCCTTCCCTTTGGATTCCGTGGTAGGTTTGCAGCATGCCTCATTTTTATTTCTTATGCACATTAAACAACAGCTGGAGTGGGTATGTATAGTCTACCTTGAACTCTTTGTCAGGCACATGGTTTGCAATATCTTCCCCAAACACGTGGTTTGCTCCTTAATCTTTTAGCAGTGTTTTCCAAGGGAAAAGATTTTATTTTTGGTAAGCCCCCCTGGTACCTCTCATTCTTCTGGATCATGCATGATATCAGTCTTAGAAACTACAGGGAAGCCATGGTTGCCGACCGTGGGACGCAGACTTTCACCTACGGTTTCTAACAGAAGGTTTTTCTTTTTCTGTTTCTAGTTTTGTATCCTTTTAGTTAATTGTGGATGTAGTATGAAGTCTAGAGCTCACAGTTTTGTGTGTGAATATCTTCCTCCCTGCATCATTTGTTCGGAAGACCATCCTCCATTGACCTCTTTGCATTGATAAAATGTCCTGTTCTAGGGTTGGTTCCATTTGGGGACTTTATTTTTCCATTGCTGTATTTACCTGTATGCCACACTAAGCTGTCTTCACTACTGTTGCTCTGTCCTGATGCACCAGGTGTGACAGCTCTCCAGCTTTGCTGCCTTTAAACAGTTGTTTGGCTGTGGAAGCATCTTCCCATTTCCATGTGAATTTTAGAATCATTTTCTACACACACACACACACACACACACACACACACACACACACACACACACACAATGGTTTTGTGGTCTCTGTTGTATGAATCTTGTACACATTTTTGTTAGATTTACATGTGTTTGGCAGTTTTCCAAGTGCTCTTGTAGACGGAAAAGGGAAGATGTGAAAGTGTCAGTGTTTTGTTGCTGGTATGTGCAGATGCACCACGAAGTCCGTTAACCTACCATCTATGAACATTGCTACTAGATGCCCTCGTTTTAAAGAGATGGTATTTTCTGTGAATAAAGAGGCTTACTTCTGTTCAGTCCACATATCCCTAGTTGTTCCATGATTGTAGTGGTAGAACCTCTGTGGAACGTGAGCCCAATGTCCTCATTTTGGTCTGGAGAAGTGCTCATCTTTTCCCATTAGAAAATTAGATGCTTGACATCTTTAAATAGCTCTTCAGTTGGGTTGAGGGTGTTTCCTCAGCTTCCAGTTTTACTGGTTTTTTTTTTTTCTTTTTCTTAATGGCTGTCAAATGCTTTTTCCTTTGTCTGTTGAGATCATCACATGGGTTTTTTTTTTTTTTTCCATTTTAGTTAAAGTAGTAAGTTACATTGATGTTTGAATGTTAAACTAAGCTTTCATTTCTGGAATAAACTTCACGTGGTGATGATGAAGTGTCTCTATGTTGAGACTCAGCTTGCTAAAATATTTAGACTGCATCTGTTCGTGAGTGATAGTGGTCATTAGAGACTTTCCCTCTCCTTATAATATCTGTGTCTGGCTATAGAGTCAGGAAAGCACTGTCCACACGAATACTGTGTGGAAGAGCTGGTGAAGAATTGGCATTTTCTTCAGATATTTGGTAGAATTCCACAACCAGCCTTCCTTCCTAGCTTTAGTTTTTCTTTGTATGTAGTATTTTTTTTTAATTTTTAAATTAAAATTTTTACTTTTTGGCTTTTCTCTCCATCTCCATTTAAGTTAATTTTCTATAAACAGCACGTACATGGCATTTGTAATCCTGGGTTGGTTTAGATTGGCGTAGATTGTATCTGAGGCTTGGGTATGAACAAGGCTCTGGGCAGAGTGGGGCAGTGGAATTCCCTGATTGGCTTATCCCAGCGTCTCGAGTGCGTCCTTGACACCAGAGATACCGTCATTGCCTGGGAACTTGTTAGACCTTTAGATTCTCGGAACTTACCCTGAACCTACTAAGTCAGAGAACCAGAGCTGCTGTGTGCTCCAGTAATTGTGTTTGAAACACCAACGAGCAAGAACAAGTGGCCAGCCTAAACTTTGCTTGGACCAGAGAGAAGTACCTGGTGCTGACACAGCAGGAGTCTCTGGGCAAGGAATGGGGGAGG
The DNA here is from genome assembly GCF_049852395.1 of Peromyscus maniculatus bairdii. Lineage (NCBI taxonomy): Eukaryota > Metazoa > Chordata > Mammalia > Rodentia > Cricetidae > Peromyscus > Peromyscus maniculatus. The sequence continues at coordinate 101,270,489 of NC_134860.1, forward strand.
GGAATATTACCCACCTGTGTCAATGGAGGGCAGAGGTGGCGCCAGGGAATGTGATGGATGCTTAGTGGATATAGGACTGTGGGCCACACGCCAAGAAAAGTATGACTTATTGCAGTTACCATGAAATTAATTAGATATTTTAGGTTTCGCATCTGTAACAGGAGTCACTAAAGAGAAAGTCAGCCTAGCTGCTTTCTTTGTATGACTAGAAAGATAGCTTTTTAGACTTTTAAATGATGCAATGAACTTATAAAAGAATGTGAAGATCACTGTATTAAATTTTTGTTTGCTTTTTTTTTTTTTTTTTTTTTTTTTGAGACAAGGTGTTACTGTGTAGCTCTAGCATTCTAGAACTCACTATGAAGATCAGGGTGCCTTGAATGCACAGATCTGCCTGCCTCTGCTTCCCCAATGCTGGGACTAGAGTGTACAGGAATGAAGTCATGCTTTTTTAGTTAAATTCTGACTGCGGTGCTTGTGGGCCACACCAGCAGAGTTGAGTTGTTGTAACAGAGGTTGTTACAACTCAAAACCAAGGATCATTACTAGCTGGTCCTTCAGAGGAATTGTTTGCTAGCCTCTAAGCTATTAGAGTGAGTTGCCAAAGTAGAAGACAGCTTCCACCTTTGTGGGCCACTGCTGTCACTAACAGGTGGCCAGCTGCTAGGTGGCTGTCTAGGATAGCGGAAGGGTAAATGATAAAGCTTGGTGTTTCAGGAGTAGATGCTCGTTAGAATCACAGAAGCTTGGAAGGGTTCTGTTGTGGACAAGAGAGATGGCATTCATTTCTAGACATGTCAAGTGATATCGTAAGATGCCGGTTGAGTAGCAGAAGCTTCTCTCAAACAGAGCTGGGAGGATTTTAGATGTGTTTTTAAGCAGTTCTCAGCAGGCTTTGGAAAAGTGACCTATTCTATTTGGGGATATTTGCCTGTTAAAAACGACTCTCGGGCCTTTGAAGCAATCAAACTCGGTTCCGTCTCTATGGGAACTGTTCAGTACATGCTGTTTCCTCCAGAAGAAAGATGCTTCCTCTAATCTATATCATACCTATAATGTAGATTTCTTTTTTTAAGGTTATACATCGGCTCTTCAAAGACATTCACCTCACCAGAGAAGGCCCTGAGTCCTCTGCAGTGGTGTAGACGCGTCCTAGATAACCCAACTCCTGAGATGGAAGCAGCCAGACGCTCCCTGCGCTTCAGGCTGGAGCAAGGTACTGTGAATGTGTGCGCTTTCTTTCTCTAATTCCCCTGCCCTCCTCTTGGCTTTGCTTCTGGTTTGGGAGTAGAATTCAGATGAAGAACCCTTACCCTGAAGTGTAGGCTGTTGTGGCATGCAATCCCCCTGTCCTGTATTACACACAAGAATTCCTCAGTGTAGGCTCTATTGAGTTTTGGGACTTCTTTTAGACAGAGTTTTAGTTTATAATATGGAGCATGTTTTGTTTTGTTTTCTCTGTTTCAAAAACATGTCAGTAAAGGAAATGGATCTGTCTTCACTCTTCTAATTGGTAATTAGGGTCTGTGGCACAATTCTAAGTCAAAACTGGGAGTCTATTGAGACCTAAGGACTCACTCATTGAAGTCCACATCATGTTCTGCTTCCCTGTTGAGTTGGGTGTGTAACTGGAAGTCCGTCCTAACCTCCACAAACCAGGAACTAATCCTAGTAGTGTATGAAACATTAGTTAACTGATAGATACCAGCAGATGTAGAAGTATTAGTATACACACACACACACACACACACACACACACACACACACACACACACACACACGACAGAGGCACAGAGATGGATGATGAAGACAGAGACAGCAGAGAAAGAGAGAGAGACAGAGTTGTAGGAAAGACACTAAGGAAATGAGAAGTTTGTAGCTTCTTATCTTTTCCTGCATATTCAGTAACTCGAGGCTGGGATTGCTTGGATGTTTGCCCTGTTCTTTAACCTCTCATTGTCTGGTCATTCTCCAGGCACACCCTTTCTGCCCATGCACCCACTGCATCTTAAATCCTACTTGAACTTGAAATCTCAGGTCCCGCCCTCTCCAGGGTAAAGAATGTGCACATGTGAGGGATGGGCAGGGGTGATCTGCACTGGTAAGATCAGGACCAGTGCTTAGGTACACTGAAGTGTACACACTGCTTCTTAAGGTCGCCAAGGATAATGGGTGGTTCTGAGACACTTGAGTGGAAGACAAGCATAGGTAGAATTTCTTCGCTTCTTAATTCTACGGTAGTCAGTATTTTATGTTGACCGGATGTAGGTCACTCACCTGGATGTCATTCACCTGTAGAGGTGAGAAGGGTGAAGTTGAGTGACTTATAGAATTGCCACAAGGATATTGGGGTCAGGGTCAGAGCTGGGGTCTCCCTGACATCAGAGATCCAATCTTTAACAGTACATAGATTCTGGACTGCTGTATTGGCATGGCCATAAGTTAATATCAACAGAAATCTAGCTTAAATATTTGGGGAAGATAGAATGAAGGTACATGTTTCATTGCCATTTTAACTATTGATTTATTGATAGCATGTTGAAGAGGGTTGTAGGAGCAAGGATATACTTGGATAAACACTGGTCATTAGTGGTGTGGTACCCTGATATCCAGAGAATCTAGCATCAGTTCTGCTCCTGCTCAACAGCGTGACCCTCAGAAAACCAGCAAGTCCCTCTGAGTCTCACCTTCTTACCCAAGTAGTCCTTGATTTATGGGCATTTTGTTGTGTGAATGTGGCTTAATAATTGGAAACAAAAGTCAACTGACATTCAAGAATTACAGTACTTTAACTCAGAGGTCAGTGAGGGTTTTTCTGCAAAGGGTCATGTAATGGATTTAAGTTTTTCAGACTACACACTCTGTTGTGCCTGTGCCATTTAATCATCACCCAGAAGCAACTGTAGATTTACAATTACGTGAACAGAGCTGTGTTCCGACAACACATCATTTATGGATACAAATCAGAATTTAGAGAGAATTTTTTTCTGTCATGAGACATCCCCTTCCTCTTAAATGTAAAAACAGTTCTTAGCTGATGGATACCACAGAAACAGAAGGCCGCTGGATATGGCCCACCATAGCCACAGTGTAGCAGTCCCAACTTCAGCTGACTGGCACAAGTTAGATTACAGGGTTGAGTTTTGAGAAAGAGAGGAAACATTTAGTAAATTTAATATAAATCACGTAATATTTTTGATCAGATGTCAGATTATCTAATTTTGCTTTTATTGGCAGATGTGAAGTCATGAGGACATGCAGTGAAATGATATATTTTTATTCATGTTTTAGTTTATTTGAATTTTATAGGAACATTTTAGGGAGAGAGCTAATTTTTCAAAACCAAAATCGGTGCCTGACCAAATTTGTATATTAATCTGTAAACTTTTGCTCTGGGACTAAATGCTTCTGTTTCAAAGATCTGTAATTCCATTGTAAGATAACTTGCTGATTTGTGCTGCAGATCTGGTGTGTGGTGGGGTGGAAGCATAAAGCTCCTTGGTAGCATTCTGCCTGGCATGCATTAGCACCTTGAATCCTACCTCGGCATTATGCAAAGAGATAGGTTGTTTATTGGATGGTTATTTTAAAATGAGCATATACCTTATAAAATCTCTTCAGCTTGAAAAATATTAATCATGAGTATTTTGAGAAAAATTAGCTTCAGAAAATTGCCTCATGCTTTTCCTGCTTATTTCCTAGATGCATTATTTAACAAAAGCTGTTTGTTTTTCTGTTTATGCCTTTTAAAACTCATTTGTTAGATGGCTGTTGAGTTACAGTATCATTTTAAAATTTTTAATTTTTCTTGAATTTCACACACGAATACTCTATTTACATCATTTCCACTGTTTCCTTCCTTTCTCCCCAACTCCTTCTGTGTCCCCTACTCTTCCTCAAATTCATGACCTCTTCTTCAATTATTGTTACATACACATTCTCTCTCCCTCTCTCCCTCTCTCCCTCTCTCCCTCTCTCCCTCTCTCCCTCTCTCCCTCTCTCCCTCTCTCCCTCTCTCCCTCTCTCCCTCTCTCCCTCTCTCCCTCCCTCCCTCTCTCCCTCCCTCCCTCTCTCCCTCCCTCCCTCCCTCCCTCTCTCATGTGGGCTTTTGATTTTGAGTTGTGAGGTTTATTTTTTCAACCTCCTTCTTTATATGTTTTCTTAGCATAGCTTTCCAATTTGGCTTTTTATCAATTATAGGATACATGAATATTTTTATGATAGGAATGCTTATGTCTAGGTATTGCAATATTTCATCATAGTTGTATCCCACCTTGCTCTTTAGTTAGCTGCTAAGGATGCTTAACTAGTTTTCTTGGTCTTTGTCATGAGTTTGTTCCAGACTCTCTGGGTAGACCCTGAACCCAAGGGGTTTGGTTTCTTGTTCTCAGCTGTGCCCTCTTAGTACCAGGTCTCCGTTGCCTTCAGCGGCTGTCGTGGTGGAGTGTCCTCTGCTTTATTCCGGACACTGTCCTGGCCTCTCCTCAGTGGCCTCGGATGTAAGGTCCTTCTTCCAGACTTCCCTCTTTTGTTGGAACACCCCTTAGAAGGAGAAAAGGCAGAAAGTAGCCAGGGGGATGAGAACTTGCGCAACTGAAAATGGCATTGTCTGTTCACCCGCCCAGCCGCTGGGCTGCTCCTGGAGTCCGCGGCTGAGTGTTTCCTGGAGGACTCATCAGGCTTTCCATCCAGTCCCCTTCAGGACTGCCGCTGGAGTCACTCTGACGCTGGCCTGCTTTCTTACTTTTTACTTACGTTCCGTTCCTATTACTTAGAAGATCATGGGTACTTTAGAGTAATCTTGCATGTGGGGCATTTTGAATTTATTCATTAATATCTTGGTTTTGCTCATTCAGTGTCACTTTAAACCTGGAAACTTTAGCTGCACAAACATTTCTTGCCTTATTATAAGCTCCCTGTCCCACCCTCTCTTTGTTCTGGGTACTCCTGATGGCTGGGTATTCAATTCCTGGATTAATATCGAAAATTCCCATGTTTCTAGTTACTTTATAATATCCTTGAGTTTCTTTTCTTCCCCTTGGGCGTTTTAATAACTCATCTTTCAAGCTGCTGTATGCGTTTAAGAACTTCCCATGGGTCAGGCTCCGTAGTGATCGCTTTCTGTCTCATTTGTAAGTTGTCCTTGTTTGTGTTTAGTATCTAACGAGTTTCTGTGTGGGTGTGCAGATGTTAAATCTGTTTTTGTTTAAATGGAGGGAGAAGGAGTTGCCTGTGCTGAGAGGGAGCCAGCGGACTTGAGTGTTTTCCTGTGTCTTTCAGCACAGAACTTACTAACCACTGCGCATCAGCACCTCCAGACCCTCCCAGGTTCTTAATGCTCTCCCTCACTGTGGGCTCATAAAACAGAGTGCTGGTGTCGATCTGCCAGCTAGTGCTTGCCTGTCTTTAAGGTGCTGGGACCCTGCAGTCAGATGCCCTTCCTCTCAGTCTTCCCTCTGGGCCAAAGCTTTACTTGCTGACCTGACTTGATTTTGTAAGAAAATTAGGGTTTTTTACTTAATCTTTCCTCTTGAAAATTGACTGGCTTCTAAGGAATTTTTTTTCTTTTTTTGTCAGTGATAGTAGAGATGAGAAATCAGGATATGGCTGTATGTTCCTCACAGTGCAATCACTGGAATCATGGCAGCTCTCCATATTTTAGAAGTTTCAGTAGCTTTAAAGCAGCCATTTTCTTTTCGAGTGGGTTTTATTTTGAATGACAGGTGTCACAGAGCACTTTCTTCCAGACTATTCTTCGAGGCTAGTGTGGCTTGCAAAGGCAATTGTATCGTGTCCATCACTAAACAGACAAAAGCTTGTGTTTACTTTCTTCTTCCTGTTACCCCGCACTTCCAACAAAGGGCTGCCTGTCAGAGAGCAATCGTTTGAGATCGCTGGCTTCTAGTCCTTGACCTTGACGCTCTGGAAAAGAAAAGGGCTTCACACTTGAAGACTTAACTCATCAGACCCCGTGGAAAGGGCATGGCCGTGAGGTGCCTGAGGGTATCTGGTATGCAGGCCTCTCTTGGCTTTCTCTTTTCCTCTGCAAATGCTCCTTTGCCCTAGGCTCCTGGGCCTGACAGATTAACTGTGGTGACCAGGTAGCTCTCTTGCTAAGGAGGAAACCACCCCAGGGATGTAGCTCCAGAAGGTTTTGTCATGGTCTGTCCCCACTCACTTGGCATTTTTCTGTTTTAGACATGTTCTTTCTGTGTGGCCCAGGTTGACCTGGAATTCACTGCATACCCAGGCTGTCCTTGAACTGGCCTCCTGCTTCAGCCATCCATGCAGAGACTGCAGGCCCGGGCTGCACACCTGTCTCCTTCCTGCATGGTTTCTGTAGGCACATTTGGCTCCCATTCTTCCAGGATTCTCTTCAGGCTTACTGCTACTGTGCTCAGTCAGATTCTCACTTCTTGGACGGCCACTAAGCGTCTTCCTCCAGTATACCCTTGACACTCTGGCTAGAGATTACAGACCGTGGCAAACTGTTTGAGAGTTTATGGAAAGTTCCCAGGCTGTGGCTCGAAGCTGTGAGAATAAACTAAAAATCTGGCACTTTTGAAGAAAATGAGAGAGAGGAAGGGTATTTCGTGAGGTATATGTTTTTAAGAAGATAGCAACTGCACTATCACTGTCTTAAATATTTTGTTGAAATAATGTTGAAAGTAAAATAATTGCTATCTTTTTGTAGTATCTCTAAATCTGTAGTCTATTAGTATAAAGTTAGTTGATAAAGCCTGGAGTGATGTTTGTTTATTTGTTCTGAGCGCTAATCTCACTGTGGTCTCAGGGCAATTCATACTTGATTCCCTGGTTTGAAGATGGGCTGAGAAATGTTTGTTCTCTTTCCACAGGAACCCTGTTCTGTCCATTCTTAAATTTGTCTTTTCTGAGTCGATAAAGGATTTGTATCTCAATTTTCTATTGAATTACTAATGCTTAATACAACTTTTTAGCATGTTAAAATGTTGACTCTTGGGTTTTCTAATTGACTGATTTGATACATTTAGTTTTCTCAGACGTACAAAAGAACCACTTTTCGTTGAACATTTGGTATTGTCAATGACATCCTCCTAATGAAGACAAAAGCCCACAAGTCATATGGTGGTGCTCATGAAACGTTAGCTCTGTGGATGGGGTTTCGTTTCAATCTGTTTTCTTCCCTGCTGTAGCTGCCTCCCTTAATCGAGTAGCTGCTATTGCATCGTAGGCGTTGAATGCTAATTACTGAATGGATGGCTATGGTGGAAGGAATTTTCAACCGGTGACTAGGCTCTGTCCTCAGTGCCTCAGCCTTATTCAACTCTGAGTGAGAGTTTCCAGTGTCTCCCGTGGAAGGAAGGAACACTCGAAGATGTCACAGGGCTAGTAGAAAGAGTTCAGGAATACAGAATGTGAATCAACTTTGAAAACTGGGAAGTGATAGAAACACGCAGACATTTCTCCTATGTAGGCCTTCATTTGTCAGGACTTGAACCTAACACAGGATTCCTCTTTGTGTAGCCGCTTCTGTTTCATAGATGATGTGTCATTTCTCTTTTGGGGGGTGGGATCTGAGTGTTTTACACATAAAGAAGCCTGTTTGAGTTAGGGATCTTAACCTGAAGTGTTTTAGAAGGATAGTTTATTAAACAAATAGAAAATCCAAAACCCTTCCTTAGTCTGTTCTTTCTCTTCTGATTCTTCTTAGAACTATAGGTACATACGGCATCTATAAGGCATCTTATAGGTACATAGGGCAACTATAGGGCATCTCTAAGCTGAAAATGGTTATAAAATGCTCTGAAATTGGGGGGGGGGGGCGGGGGTTTGAAAGCCAGCAAGATGTTACAAGCAGAAAATTTCATGCTATGAGTTTTATTTCATACATAAAATTCTTCAAAATACTGTATATGCCCACCTTTAGTCTTTTATGCACAAAGTATTTATGTAACAAGTGAATTTTGTGTTTAGATTTGGGTCCTTCCTATCACTAATATCTTTCATGAATTAAAAAAAAATTCAGGTTCCATGCATTTCAGATAAGGACTACTCAACCCATTTCTGAAAGGCTTATCTTTAGCCTCCTACCCTTTTGAAATGCAAATAGCAAACCCACATTGAACTAGGCAGGGTCAACTCATTTGATAGCCTGAACTGGAATAATGATAATGTAGAGGTTTTGGTAAATTCATGTCATGAGGCTGGGATGTTGACCAAATAATGATCAAAAAGCTTATCTAGGTAATTTGAAGCGCCCAATATGTGGCTCACTTAATTTGCGTCCAGGCAGTAAAAGCTTATCTGACTTAAGGTGCTCAGATGTCCAGCTGAATCAGGACAGGTCACATCTGAGGAGTGTGAGTGTCGTTTTCACAGAGGGCACAGGCCTCACAGTTACTGTCCTTGGTCGTGTTTTTGCTGTGGCGGCCACATCTTATTTCCTTTAGGGTCCTATGCTGAGATGTGAATGGACACTGGCCTCTGTTGTTTTCTTCTTCTGTCTGTGGGTGATGCTTGCCTCCATTCTCTTCTCAGTTGTTATGATGCCGTGTTAATGCCCGAGTTTAGTCAGACCAGAAGAGCGGTTGATGTGACCCAGTGATCTGAAGGTGGCCTTTTCATTTGTAAAAACCACACAGATTGAACGGAGCCATTAGGAGCTTATCAAGTATCTGTCTGCTGGCACCCGCCCAGCGTCTCCTTGCATGGCCCAAGATGCTATCCTTGACAGCTCATGTTTCATCTCTTGAGGTGCTCTGTCACATTGGGAACACCAATTTAAAACTTAGCAAGCAGAGTTCATTTTAGGTAAGCTTCCCAAAAAGATTCTTTCTTGTTGGAAAAAAAAAAATAATTTGGAATCATGCTAAGTACTTTATGCAGAGAAGGGTCTCTTGGCATTTGCATATTTCTGTGTGCTGAAAATTAAAGACACATTGTCACAGCTGTGGGGTTCCATCATGTGCTTGATTTGCTGTTATGTTAAAATAGCCTCCATGCTTGTGTGTCAGTTTGGGTGATGATTTAGGGTAGTAAGTTACAAATACCTAAGGACTGGGCCTCTATTCAATCTGCCATTATATCCAGCAACCTGGATATGTTTGCCAAATATCCTTAGATAACCCTTTTTTCTTTTATTCTGCCAATTATATGTATGTTTATGTGGTATTTTGTTTTGCATTTCCACCAAGTTTAGAAAGGTATTTATTAAAATAACCAGAAACTCATGACAGTGCAAAGTGGTTGTGGTGAATTTATTATTGATCTTCTATTTTATTACTCATAAAGAAAAAAATAGTTCCCCCAAAGCAGTGTGTGTGTGTGTATGTATGTGTGTGTGCATGTGCGTGCGTGCGTGCGTGTGTGTGTGTGTGTGTGTGTGTGTGTGTATGTATTAGGGGTTGAACCTAGGCCTGGTGTGTGCTAGGCTTATGTTGCATGAATGGTTTCTGTGTCCGAGTGCCCCACATAACTTTTACTACTTTTATACTACTATGATGATTGGTTAAATTTGATTATGTAAGGATGAAATTAGTTGTGGTAGATAGTTTTGCCTGATTCTTGGGGCTTCTGAAATGTATAGTTACACTTCAGAATTTCTAGGTTCTCCTTTTAGGAAATGCTAGCGCTTGATTGGAGCTGGTTAGAATACTAGGTACTAGCTGTAGGCATGGTGCTGTGTGCTGATAGCCAGAGAAGCTCAGTTCCTGGCCTTTGGACTTGCCAAACTCACTCAAGGGACAGATGACGCAGGTAACAGCTCTTGCTCTAGTTCTTCTTCTTCCCTGAAACATTATGAATAGGGCCAATGGGATGGTGCAGGTGGTAAGGGTACCTGATGACTGGAATCCAGTCCCTGGACTCAGGTGGTGGAAAGAGAACCAGTTCCTGTACATTTTCTCTTGACCTCCACATGTGCATCGTGGGTGGCGGGGGGGGGGGGGGGGGGACGGGGACGACATGTCAGAAGAGATGTGAGAATGAGTGGGGTCTTCAGCAGCTGACTCTAGAGGTCCAGGTCAGGGTGGAAGACTGTCCTAAGTGTCTGGACAGATAGAGAAAGGTCTAGCAATGGGATCCAGATGTGCAGTGTGAGCTTAATTGGTTCCTGCATAGTGGTTGTGGTTAGCGTGGTGGTAGGAAATGAGAGGGAGAAATCCTGAACTCAGTGGCTCTAAGTAAATTGGTGATTATCCTGGGCTTTCAGAACAGGTAAGGATTCCTAAACCAGTTGGGAAGCCCTTTGGAGTCCAGAACAAAAGTACAGGGTGTTTTCTGGATTGCATTAGAAGGCAGACACTTTTTTTCTTTTTCTTTTTTTTAAGGTGAACTAAAATCAAACAAGACATGGAGTGGCTGCCAGTCTGTGGATGTTCTTCATCTGGTGGTTAAGCCCTATACTCACTACTTAAACACATTCATAGGATAATTTCATCATAGCCTCCCAATTACACAAAACAAAACTCATAGAAAGTGGTTGTAGGTGAGAAAGGAGAGACTTATATTTTGACTCAGTGTATTTCACTATTTTGCATGCAGATATTATAATAAAGCCACTCCTGTTAAAAGGTTTTCCCTTGATGGAAAGTCTAAATTCATGTATTCACTTTCTGTCATCTCTTGGGATGAGGTTCATAGGTCACTGGGATAGAAGGCATATATATCATATCCCTGAGGGGAAGAAGAGCACCTTGGTCCAGGAGACACTGGGAACAAAAGACTGTTAGAATTCTGATCTCTTTTGGGGGGACCCTTCCAGTGCTTCTTATGGTTGGCTGGGCGTGGCTTTCTCACTGCACCATAAACAATTATCTGTGAGAGAACCTTTACAAGTGATACAAGCTAACCCCATTCTGGGGATGGAAGGACCTTATTCTTTTCGGTGATGAGATTATTTGCCCATTTTTCCTTGAGACACAGTGGTGTACTGTCTTCATTTGTCTAGTCCTTGCTGTGCGGAACGTGGAGGCTAGCTTTCTAGCTGGCTGGCATGGCTTACGTTGTGGCTGTAACTAAGTGGAAAGCCGGTGTCTACTACCTGAGTGACCACATTAGATCAGTGACAAGATATTAGATCCTTCTTTCCCCTTTGGTTTTGGATTAAATTGTTACTTTCACAGGGACCTAATTCATGCATTCTATGGCCCCTCTCATTGTCCTTATTTTTAAACTATAGCAGACAGGTCTAAAAGATAAACAGCTTCCATAAAGAGACATGCATTTGAAGAATGTTTTTAACACATGTATTTGAAGTATACTAACATTTAAGTTGGATTTCTCTCTCTCCTATCAATTTCAGAGAAGAAGGTTGATGACTTGTCAGATCAGTAGGACCACTCCTGCCTTGGATAGAGCTGGATCTGTGCTGGATGTGTTTTAGTCTGGAGTCTCATCTTCAGTTTTGAACCATGATTAAGGAACAAGTTGACAATGCAGAGAAGTTCTTCTTTCTGACCCTGGTCTTAGCTTGAAGTTAGACCAGCATTCTGTCTAGTGAAGTCCTCCAGAAAGAGCCAGTAATCAACATGCCAGTGAGCAAACAGTATTGTGATGTAGTCATGAGGGATACTGAGGGTCTGAGAAATAGAAAATACCCAGGAACTTCAATAGTTCAGCTACATTAGCCATTAGGACCCAGAAAACATTTGACCTATTAAACTTAATATTAAGAATAACTATAAAAAGATGATGATCTCTGCAATGTTGAGTTTCACTATTAAACAATATACCTTAAATTTAATAAACTTGATGAAATTTTGTAGCTCATATTAAATAAATATTTTTGAGCTCATTGTTAATTTATCCCAAATATGTGTAAAGCTTAATCTTAGATAATGAAAACAACTTTCTTTGATTAACTAGATATTCGCTGTATAGGCAAATGAGCTTTTATTTGACTTTTTAAAAAGTGGTATGTAAATCATATTTTTGTAGAATGTCATGGTACTAATGCAGAACATCTTGGGCTCATAAATTTTATAACACATATCATATTTAGTGGTTTTAAATAATTAAATGTATCATCATAGGTAAAATGAGTAAGAACTGTAGGAAAAAACCTAACCCCTGGTGTTCCTAGTGAAACTGGGAAGGTTAAAAAGCTTGGGTAGAATGATTGACAGCCCTGTTTAAATAAGGCTAAGCTGAGCTCTTTACCCCTTTACTAGTCCTTTAGGTCTCCCTCCTACATGGGATTGACAGACACATTACCCTTGGATCCTCTTTCATCTTGTGTATGTTAGGGAAAAAGCCTCATGGACATCTGTCTCAAAGCAGCAGAGGGCTTTCTACACCTCCCTGGTCCCCATATGTTTGTTTATCAGGTCTTGGGTGCTATAAGGAGACTAAGGCTACTCAGGTTTACCCAGGGAAAAGCGTGGATCAGATAAACTGCAGAGCAGATGCTGCTCCTCCTGGGGCCTTGCTTAGAGAGGAGCCAGCTCAGTGGAGCTGACACACTGAAGATGTTTTTGTTTTTGTTTTTTTTCTTTAGTGTATTCAGTTTACAAGAGGGAAGTGAGAAAATACAACCTTCCACTGGGTGTTAAAATTCTTTGGTTGTCCAGATATTTGAGTGTGTCCATGAGCATTTCTGAAGGTTTGTAAAGAAATAACATGGCCACTAAGGGACTTTGTACTGGAGGGGATTCTGTATAGAGATAAAAGACTTAGTGGGTTTTGGGTATAGCTCAAAATGCTATGGTCTGGATAAATATTTTGGCAATTTGTGGCATAATAAAAAGTCTTAAAAGAGATAACATCTATAAGAATTAAAAGAGCTAATAATAATGCCTCTTGTCCTTCACTATTCTCAGATGAGGCTATCACTGATGGAGACCAACCACATGGCCTTTACTATGTGGCTTGAGTGGAGGCCCAGCTTCTTTTGTATAACCCTGTCCTTGTTACGATGAACAACATGTTTGAGTCAAGATGTTTCAATCACCTTGGAACCCTGTATTTATAAGGAAATTATCTTTCATTATATATAGATCATTGGTTTCTGCCTTAGTTCTGTTGTTAAGAGATGCTATGACCATGGTAACTCATAAAAAGAAAGCATCTAATTGGTGTTGCTTACAGTCTCAGAGGTTTAGTTTATTGTTGCTATGGTAGGGAGTGTGGTAGCACACAGGCAGACATGGTGCTGGAGAAGGAGCTGAGAGCTCTACATCTGGATCCAAAGTCAGCAGGGAGAGAGAGAACTCCTGGGACTGGCTTGGCCTTTAGAAACCTCAAAGCCCACCCCCACTGACACACTTCCTCTAACAAACAAGACAATACCCCCAATCCTTCTCAAGTAGTGCCACTCCCTAATAACTAAATACATGAGCCTATGGTGGACATTATTGTTCAAAGCCTCATCACTTCCTTGAGGTAGGTTTTGAGCCAATACATGTTGACTGCACAAACTGCCAGAGGCTCACATACAGTTCAGTACTTTGTTCTGAGGTGTGAACATCTGAGGAAGCCAAAAAACACATATGAAATGGTCTAGATAACATAAAACATCTGCCTTTGCCTCAGAAGGTAGACTATGTTTGTTATAACTCTCTGGAACTTTGTTTATGAAATGTATTATAATGTGATAATAATATGCATGGTTGGCTTTCATACTCTACACCATGGTCTTATCACCGTTCCACAGATGGACTTTTTTCCAAACAAGAACACACCAGCTTGAGGATACTGGTGTGATTTGCTCAAGTCTAACAACTAGCCCATGGCAAGATGGAGCTGGAACTCAGGTGTCTAGATTCTTATTCCTGTGTCCATTTAGTCTTGTTGACCTTTATTACAATGTTATGAAAAACTGTAGTAAAGAAGTATTTAGCTGGGTGTGGTGCCGTATGTCTATAATTATAGCACGTGGAGGCTGGAGTGGGAGGATTTTGAATTCAAGGCCAGCCTGGGCTACATAAGTTTGAGAGGAGCTTGGGCTATATAGGAAAGCCCTGAATCAGATTAGAACACCTGTTTGTTTGATTTTTCTTTTTTCATCATTCCTCACTTTTTTCTTTTCTATTACATTTTTATTGTTTAAAACAATTTTTAAATTTAAATGTTTTGATCATATTCTTTCCCTTATCCGAGTCCTTCCAGATCCTCTATTCCTCCCAACCTACCCAACTTTAAGTTCTCAAACAAACAAACAAACAAAAAGACCAAAACCCAATATAGCAGCAAAATTCCCCAAAACCAAGAAAACAAAACACCACCCAAAAAGAGGAAAAAAGCACCAAACTGTAACCAAATAAAAACACCTAAAAAGCTTTGGAGGCTATTATATGTTGGTCAACTACTCCTGACAATGAAGCCTGGCCTGGAGTGGTTGACATACCCAGTGTCTTTCTATTGGAGAAAATTATTTTCTCTTTTCCAGCAGATGTGTGACAGTTGAGTTGTTAACCTTTACCCTAGTGGCTAGGTATTCATTCATTTTAAAAAATACAACAAAATAATAATAAAAACTATCACACTGACAAAAACAGAAGGAAAAGAACCCAAGAGAAGGCACAAGAATCAGAGACCTACTCATTCCCACATTCAGGAACCCCATAAAAGCTCTACACTGGAAGCCATCATGTAAGTGCAGAGGACCTGGTGCAGACCCATGCAGGCCCTGTGCATGCTGCCTCCATCTCTTCAGCTGTGCTCATGTTGATTAGAGGGCCTTTTGATGTCCTTCATTCTCACTGGCTGTTATACTCTTCCTACCTCCTCTTCTGCAGGGTTCCCTGAGCTCTGAGGGGAGGGATTTGATGGAGACATCCCAAATAGGGCTGAATGTTTTAAGGTCTTTCACTCTTTGCATTTTGTCTGGCTGTGGGTCTCTGTATTTGTTCCCATTTGCTTCAAGAGGAAACTTCTCTGATGATGGCTGAACATGGCATGTATTGGAGAAATTATTTTGGCCACTCCATGTAGTTAAAAGGATATTATTTAATGGCGTAACTCCCAAATTAAGTTATAGGTAGGTCGCAGGGTCTGGGGAAGGTGTATCGCAGTCCAGCGGTGTTCCCCGGAACTCTGCACAGTCCACCTTCACCGTTCAGCGTCCTGGCACAGAGAGAGCACACAGAGAGAGCGCACAGAGAGAGCGCTGGCTCATCCAGCTCTCGGGTCTCCAGGCGCCTCCCCTGGCCCCGCCTCGTAGGCGTGACAGTTGCCAGAGTCACAATGGGGGTTGGAACTTCCAGACCCAAGCTGGAATGGCTACCCACTACAGGCATGGATCTATGACGATAGCAAGTATCATCAGGAGTCATTTTATCACTACATTTTTCTTGTTTTTATACTAGTATTTGGTGCTACTCTAGGTCCCTGGGCTATCTAGTCTCTGGCTCTTAGACACTCAAGCAGTGTTGGGTATGGATTCTGTCTTGTGGGGTGGGCTTTAAGTCAGATCAGTTGTTGGTTGGTTACTCCCACAAGCTTTGTGCCACCATTGCCCTAGCCTATTTTTCAGGTAGGACACCATTGTAGATTAAGGGTTTGTGGTTGCATTGGTGGTTACTTTTCTCTTTTGATAGCTTGCAGAATACCTTCTTATACCAAAGACACGGAGCATAGCATAGACCTATGTAGGTACTGTAGGTACCAGCTCCACATCGCTGTGTTCAATGTTGGATAGGTGTTGTCTTCAGCAATGGGGCCTTGCCATCAGTTGATGGAGAGCACCCTATAGAACACCCCGGTTGTTTGGGGGTTCCCATGGGGCCCCTTTGGTCAATAACTCAGTTGTAATGCAATCACAGTACTGGAAGCTTCATTTCATGACGAGAGGTGGCCATTTAGGACAGTCTCCCCGATTAATAGGTGGTTTCATTTGGATTGCCTTCATTCATATATATATATATGGAAGTGTCTTACTTTGGGTTTCTGTTGCTGTAATGAAACACTATGACCAGAAGCAAGTTGGGGGGAAAGGGGTTTATTTGGCTTATATTTGCACATTGTAGTCTGTCATCGAAGAAAGCCAGGACAGAAACTCAAACAAGGCAGGAACCTGGAGAGAGGAGCTGATGCAGAGACCATGGAGGGGTGCTGCTTACTGGCTTGCTCTTCATGGTTTGCTCGGCCTGCTTTCCTATATAGAACCCAGGACTACCAGCCCAGGGGCCACCCTACTCGCATTGGACTGGGCCCTCCCACATCAATTACTAATTAAGAATATGCGCTACAGGCTTGCTTGTAGCTTGATCTTATGGGGGTATTTTCTCAACTGAGGCTCTTTTCCCTCAGAAGCTTGTGTCAAGTTGACATCAAAGTAGCCAGCACAGGAAGTTTAGACTGTATTAGGTTTCCATACTATCCCTCAAATGCTCCTTCATTTTAGCTGTCTCCCCCCATATTTCCTTCCATAACCCCCTCTCTCCTCCTCCTCACTTGATCCCATTTCAGCCCCCCTATTCATATCTTTCTATTCTATTTCCCTTTCCTAAGGAGATCTATCTGTTCCCTGTAGTCCTTTATACCTACCCTATGTAGTTCTATGAATTGTAGCTTGTTTATCATTGGCTTCATATCTACATATAAGCAAATACATACATATTTTTCTTTCTGGGTCTGGGGGAACTTCATTCAGGATGATTTTTTTCTATTTCCATTCATTTGCCTACAAATTTTATGTCACTTTTTTTTTGACAGCAGAGTAATACAACATTGTGTAAATGTATCACATTTTCTTTATCCATTCTTCTGTTGAGGGACATTTAAGTCCTTTCCAATTTCTGACCATTAAGAATAGAGCAGGGGTTGGGGATTTAGCTCAGTGGTAGAGCACTTGTCTAGCAAGTGAAGGCCCTGGGTTCAGTCCTCAGCCCTGGGGAAGGAAAAAAAAAAGACAAAATAAGAATAGAGCAGTAGTGAACATGGTTGAGTAAGTGTCTCCGTGGTAGGATGAAACGTCCTTTGGGTGTATGTCCAAGAGTGGGATAGGGGGATCTTGAGGTAGATTGATTTCTATCTTCCTGAGGAACCCCCACACTATTTACATAGTGGCTGTACAAATTTGTACTTTCACCAGCAGTGAAGGAACGTTCATCTTACTTCACATCCTCTGACAAGTGCAAGTAGTTCTGATTTGCATTTCCTTGATGGCTAAGGATATTGAACATTTATTTAAATGTTTCTCAGCCATTTGAGTTTCCTGTATTGAGAATTCTGTTTAGATCTGTACTCAATTTTTAATTGGGTCTTTTGTTTTCTTGATATCTAGTTTTGAGGTGTCTATATATTTTGGATATTAGCCCTCTATCACATGTGTAGTAGATAAATACATTTTCTTATTCTATAGGTGGCTGCATTGTCTGGATGATGGCGTCCTTTGCCATGCAGAAGCTTCTCAGTTTCAGGAGGTTCCATTTAGTTGTTGATCTTAGTGCCTGTGCAAATGGTGATCTGTTCAGAAATTATTTTCCTGTGTCAATGTGTTCAAAGCTATTCCCCACTTACACTTTTGTCGAGTTCAGTGTGTCTGGTTTTATGTTGAGGTCTTTGATCTGTTTGGAGGTGAGTTTTGTGCAGGAAGGTTAAGTATGAATCCGTTTGTATTCTTCTACATGCAGATATCCAGTTTGATCAACAACATTTGTTAAAGAGGCTCTCTTTTGTCCACTGTTTATTTCTGACCTCATAAAAAGAAAAAAGGCATCCATTGGTGTGTGGATTTATGTCTGAGTCTTCAATTCCATAGATCAATGTGTCTATTTTGGTGCTAACAAATGCTGTTTTGTTTTTGTAGCTTTGTAGTACAACTTGAAATCAGGGATGATGAAACCACCAGCAGTTTATTTTTCAAGATTGTTTTAGTTATTTTGGTTTTTTGTGTGTTTCCATATGAAGCTAAGAATTGTCCTTTTAAGATCTGTGAGGAATTGTATTAGAATTTTGATGGGGATTGTGTTGAATCTGTAGATTGCTTTTGGTAGGATGGCATTTTTTTTTTAACTGTTAATCTTACTGATCCATGATCATGGGAAATCTTTCTATGTTCTGATATCTTCTTCAATTTCTTTCTTAAGTGACTTGATGTTTTTTATCATACAAGTGTCACTTGCTTGGTTAGAGTGACCCCAAGATATTTTATAATATTTGAGGCTGTTGTGGAAAGTGTTGTTTCCCTGATTTCATTCTTAGACCATTTGTCCTCTGTATATGGGAGGGCTACTGATTTTTGTGAGTTAATTTTGTATCCAGCTACTTTGCTGAAAGTGTGTACCAGCTGTAGGAGTTTTCTGGTGGAATTTTTAATTTTATATCATCTTCAAACAAAGATACTTTGACTTCTTCCTTCCCAATGTGTAACTTCTTGATCTCCTTCAGTACTCTTATTGCTGTAGCTAAGATTTCAAGTACTATATTTAATATTTATGGAGAGAGTGGACAGACAGCCTTGTCTTGTTCCTTATTTTAGTGGAATTGCTTTGAGTTTCTCTACATTTAAGTTGATGTTGGCTTGCTGTAAACTGCCTTTATTACACTGAGGTATGTTCATTGTATCCCTAATCTCTCGCTAAGAGTTTTATTATGAAGGGGTGTTGAACTTTGCCAAAGGCCTTTTCTTCATCTGAGAAGATCATGCATTTATTTGACCTTCAATTTCTTTATATGGTGAATTACATTAACTGACTCACATATATTGAACCATCCCTGTATCTATGGAATAAAACTTACTTGATCATGGTCTATGATCTTCTGATGTGTTCTTGGATTTGGTTTGTAGATATTTTTCTTCTATGTTCATGAGGAAAATTGGTCTGTAATTCTCTTTCTTTGCTGAGTCTGCGTGGTTCAAGTATCAGGGTAACTGTGGCCTCATAAAATGAATTGGGCAATGTTCCTTCTGTTTCTATTATGTGGAATAATTTAAGGAATAGGGGAATTGACTTTTTTGAAAATCTGGTAGAATTCTGTGCTAAAATCACCTGGCCCTAAGCTCTTTTGATTGAGACTTTTAATGACTGCATCTATTTCACTTGGGGTTAGAGGTCTGTTTAAGTTGATTATCTGATCTTGTTTTAAGTTTGGTAAGTGATATGTATCAAGAAAATTATCCATTTCTTTTATGTTTTTCAATATGGTGGAGTACAGGCTTTTAAAGTATGCCCTTATGATTCTGGATTTCCTTGGTGTCTGTTGTTAATGGCCCCATTTTCATTTCTGATTTTGTCGATTTGGATGCCGTTTCTCTGCCTTTTAGTTAGTTTGGATAAGGGTTTGTCTATCCTGTTGATTTTCTCAAGGAACCAGCCCTTTGTTTCATTGATTCTCTGTATTTTCCTTTTGTTTCTATTTTACTGTTTCAGCTGAGTGTGATTATTTCTTGCCATCTACTCTTTTTGGGTGTGATTTCTTCTTTTTGTTCTAGAGCTTTTAGGTGTGCTGTCAAGTTGCTATTATGAGATCTCTCCAGTTTTTCACATAGACCCTTGGTGCCATGCACTTGCCTCTTAGAACTGCTTTCATTGTGTCCCATACGTTTGAGTATGCTATGTTCATTTCCATTGAATTCTAGAAAGTCTTTAATTTCTGTCTTGACTCATTTTTTTATTCAGTAGAGAGCTATTGTTTCCATGAATTTGTAAGCTTTCTATTTCTGTTGTTGATATCTAGCTTTTATCTTTGGTGGTCTGATGGGATAGAGGGTGTTACTTCAGTTTTCTTGTATTTATTGAGACTTGCTTTGTGTCCAAGTATGTTGTCAGTTTTGAAGAAAGTTCCATGAGATGCAGAGAAGGTATATTCTTTTGTGTTTGGGTGAATGTTCTGCAAATATCTATTAGGTCCATTTAGTTTATAACATCTGTTTGCTCCAGTATTTATCTGTTTTTTTGTGTGAATGACCTGTCCAATGAGGAGAGTGGGGTATTGAAGTCTCCCACTGTCATTGTGTGCAGGTCAATGTGTGATTTAAGCTGTAGTAGTGTTTCTTTTTACAAACTTGGGTGCCCTTGTGCTTGTGGTATAGATGTTAAGAATTGAAATTGCCATGTTAGTGGATTGTTTTTCTTTGAGTAAGTATATAGTGTCCTTTCCTATCTCTTCTGATCAGTTTTGTTTTGAAATCTATTTCATGAGATACTAAAATGACTAGACCAGCTTGTTTCTTAGTTCCATTGGCTTGAAATATCTTTTTCCAACCCATTTACCCTGAGGTGATTTCTATTCTTGATGTTAACGTGTGTTTCTTGGATGCAGCAGAATAATAGGTCCTGTTTTTTTTTTTTTACCCATTCTGTTAGTCTGTTCCTTTTAATTTGGAAATTGAGATCATAGCTTTTTGTTTCCTGTGGAAGCAAAGGGATAACCTCTCCCCAGTGCAACATACTTCCTGATTTCCATTCTGAAGTTGAGACATTCTTAAAATATAAAGGTTTAATTTATTTTCTATAACTGTTCATATTGATTTTTTCTTTCTTTATCATCTAAGCACATTTTGAAGCATTCTGTACCTGTTTAGAGGTCTTTTTTTCAATGTGGACCTGACTTCTCTGACCAGCTAAACCCTCTGCCACATGGCTAGATTAGCACATGGTGCTGGTGGCTAGCTCTGATGCTTACATGTTGGGATTAATATCATTCCAGATATATGCTAGAGAGCATCTTCTAAGCAATTCCTTTACTTCTCCCTGGTTAGCCCTTTTTCTTATTTTCCATGGTGGTCATTCCAGACCCTTGTTACAGAAGGTTAATAGTGTAGTCAGTGGTGGAGTACTTGCTTAGCATGTGCAAGGTCCTTGATTCAATTCCCAGCCCTGAAAAATAAATTCCAGACAATTACTACATGAGACTCTATGCCAGCCTCTCTCTGGCTTCTCACAGTATTTATTGCCCTGGAATTTATACATAGAAGGTTCCATATGACCCGCATTCATCTCCTATGCTCTCCTTGTTTCCAGGGCTCCCATTCCAAGGCTGTTCCTCCCTCTCCCTCTCTGCCCTGTCCTTCTGGTCAGCAGACTTGCCTTCCCTTTTTCTCATGTTTCCTTGTCTCCGCTGGTCCATTCTCTTCATTCTGTGAACACACAGATGGTTTTACTCCATAACACCACCTCCCTTTCCCTTTATCCTCGAGCCCCTCATAGCTCAAACCACAATTTTCCTGCTGTAGTCAAGCTTTCTTTAAAGATTTTTCTTCACCTCCTATCTGTTGATCTGTTAGCACGCACAGTGCCTCCGTCTTCCTCTGTAATGTGTGTTCCCAGGGTCTGAGTTGCCCAGGCTAGGAACCTTTCTTAGTCCTCTTCTACAGGGTTCCTCTGTGACAGCTTTTCCTTAAAAAAAGGCAACAGCTGCCACATGAGTCCTTCTCTACTAGTCTTGTTTTGTGTCTTTTTGTCTCACACCAATCTTTTCTTCGAGCCTCTTGTGTCCTTAAAGGTGACATCCCTCGGGTTCCTTGGCTGGTTCTCCGTATATCTACTCTTTGCCTTTTCCCCTTTTCACTCCATAGCCCAGGACGGACTGAGACCCAGGGTAATTCTTCTGCCTTAGCTCTCAAGTTCTTGGAATCTAGGCCGCCGCCATCTTGGCTCCATATTTCCATTCTTAATCTTTCTTCCCTTGCAGCCCTCGTCTCCCCTCCTCACTCTTCTCCGGTGAGCTCTTTCTTGTCGATGGTTTCCCCTTGATCCCACACCTGCTTGTTGGACTTGTCTGCTTCTGTCCTGCTGTTCTGTCCTGGGCACCAGCACAGGGCCCTGTCCAGTGACCACCTCACCTCAGCTTTGTCTTGGACTTCAGCACGTGTCTCTCACGTCCTTGGTTTCATGGATGGTGTGACTGCTTTCTTCCTTTCTCCACTCCCATGGTCACTGGGTCGCAAAGTCTCCACTCCAGCTCAGACCCACTTACTGTACCCATTCTGAGCAGGTGTTCTGAGCATGCGTTAGTGAGGACCATGGCTCTCTGAATTTGCTGGGGAGGCCTCCTTGGTTGTCCTTCCAGTCATCAGTCTGTGTGGCTGTCATCATGAAATAACATCTAACTGGAGCTGTCTCCTTGTCAAATCCCATCCTAACTGTAAAGTGTACAGAATGCAGGAGATGGTATCTCCTCTCCTACCAGTGTCTTTAGGCCCAGCTCTTCTCACAGATGCCCTCAGCCTTGGCCTAAACATTTGCCACTCTAGGCTGGATACTTCTCCTTTGTGCCTTTGCCCATTCACCGGTGTCCTCTCATTCTAGAAGGGCATTCTGACACACAAAGGCTCTACCCCTGCCAGGGCCCCTTAAACTTCATGTCTTCTGCTGGAACACCTCCTCACTGTCCGAGCTTTGCTCCGAGTGTGCTACTCACTGTGCTTTCTTCCGTTTCCTGCTTTGCTGTCTTTCCCTGGCTGCTCGATCCTCTTCTGTAATAGCTGCTATTTAGAAGTTAGAGTGGGAGGGAGGGTGTGGACATCCCCCATATTTTATTCATTTCAGTGTGTGTGGCATCTGGTACTTTATAGTGTGATAGTGGTGCCTACACAAGTGAAGGGAGACCGGAATTTTAAAAAGCAGGTGGGAATGTAGGGCCAGGCATGCTTCCCAGCAAGAGCGGAGAGCAGGAGATTCGGCAGTGTGCTTCTGTGAGAGAGCGCCAGCAGCCACGGGAAACTGACCTCTGTTGGTTTCTGTATCTCTTGGCAAATACTGAATGGCTCTGACTGTGTTTTGTAAATATCGATGGTCTGTATCATTTTATAGGCACCCTCCCTCCCTCCCTCCCTCCCTTCCTCCCTCTCTCCCTCCCTACCTCCCTTCTTCCTGTCAGAGTTGCACAAGACTTTGCTTACAAAGGTTGACATGACGGTTGGCCAGCTCTGCAAGGCAAAACCATAGGAAATGACAGAGATTATGCATATAGCTGTTTGAGAAGAGAGGCCAGGAGCAAAGAGAGAAGATCATGACTGCTGTGGGATGTTAATGTATGTCCTGTGGGAGCCCTTCTTGGGTTCCTTGTGGCGTTACCCAGCAGGTTTGCATAGAGGATGATTAGGACCATGGGCCTGAGTGCAGGTGTCTGAGATGGTCTGCACTTGGCTGTACTGGGGGATGGTCTGCATGTCAAGTTGCTCTGATTGGTCAATAAATAAAACCTGATTGGTCGTGGCTAGGCAGGAAGTATAGGCGGGACTAACAGAGGAGAAATAAAAGAACAGGAAGGCAGAAGGAGACACTGCCAGACACTGCCAGGACAAGCAGCATGTGAAGATGCTGGTAAGCCACGGGCCACGTGGCAAGGTATAGATTTGTAGAAATGCGTTACTTTAAGATATAAGAACAGTTAACAAGAAGCCTGCCACGGCCATACAGTTTGTAAGCAATATAAGTCTCTGTGTTTACTTGGTTGGGTCTGAGCGGCTGTGGGACTGGCGGGTGACAGAGATTTGTCCTGACTGTGGGCAAGGCCGGAAAACTCTAGCTACACATGACTTAGAAGAAGAGTCTGTAAAGTTTAGTAAAATATGCTGTTAAAGAGTTTTTAGTACGATTTTAAAGTCTGAAGAGCCGACACTGGGCTGCTCTGGAATTGCCTCTGTTAGTGCAGCCTCACCCTGCCCGTCTGGAGCACACTGACTCTAGGTCACCTCCTTTCCTTGAGGGGTGGACGGGAGACTGCTGCCTCAAGAGTTGGCGTAGTGTCTGCATGTTCCAGCTTGGCCTGTACCTGTTAGTGGAGTAAGAAGCGGGAAAGGATAGAGATCAGGGCTACCTCGGCAGAAATGTGAAGTACTGTGAGACACCCTTGGAGAGATCAAAGCTCCGTCCTCCAGGGCTTCTTCACCTGATTAAACAGCACAGAGGCTTTGTAATCGACAGCAGCGTGTGTGTGAACTCTTTCAACAGGACTGAAGCTCCGAGCTGGCTGGAGATTTTAGAGGATGTTGACTTTTCAGAATTGAGGAAGCCTTCTTGGCCTTTTGTGTGGTTTACTGCCGACTGGCTTGTGTTTTCATTTTCACTGTGCAACCCAGACTTGTTCATAGTTCCTGTAGACAGTGACTCCCATTTAGCTCATTTTCACAGGTTGGTTTCCCCAGTCACGGACCCTCACCATTAGTAATATAAAAATCATTAGCTGCGAGTCACAAGATTAATCCCGATGAAGTTCAGTGATTTAGATTTACTTATGTGTACGGGGGAGTGTTCTGAGGGCATTCCCCCCACACACACTTAACCTATAGCTGGCTTGAAATGTTGTGTTAGACCACCTTTGTCTTCCAAGACATGCTGAGCACTATTTAAGGAACTGGATAAAATAGTGTAGCTGTCGTACTAGGAGCAGTAAGATAGTTTTAAAGTCAATTGATATTATCAGTTTTACCATGTTTAACATTATTAGTGTGTGCTAATGGTTCCCAAATGGCTTAGAAGTTTCTAGAGAGAAGCTCATCTCCACAGAGAAGAAAGTAGGAAAAGAGTTGTCTAGAGAACATTTGATAGCATTAGTCGTTTTCTTAACTCTGTTATGTATGTATATGTGTGGGCATCTGTGGTTATATGCCCTGTGTGTATTTGTAACTGTGGAGGCCAGAAGAGGGCATCAGATCCCCTGAAGCTGGAGTCAGGGGTGGCTGTGAGCCACCGGGCCTGGGTGCTGGCAGTCACGCTCAGGTCCTCAGGAAGAGCATCCCCCCCGCGCCTTCTCTCTAGCCCCGTTTTTTTTTTTTTTTTTTGAATTCTCAGTTTAGTGTAGAACCGACCTCTCGAGGGCCATCACTGAGATTTTAAATTAGATCAGGTTTTTCTTTCACATGAATTAGGTTATATTGGTTCTCCAGTTTGATTTCGGTAATATGCACAGACATGTATTCAGTGAAATCTGAATAGTCCCTGTGTTTTTTGTGTGTTTAGGCAAAGCTGATTGAAGGAAGCTAGACTGTCAATATTCCTGGGAGTTTCTCTCATCCACACAATATTTCTTTGGGGGTTGGGATGCAAAACCTGTAAGTTCTTTCTGAAATCGACAACTGTCTGCCACCCTCCTGGGACTGGCTTAATGTCATCACTGGAGGACTTAACCTAGGATTTTCCCCTCGTAGTTATGTACAATAAAGTATAACAACAACTTCATAAATATCCATTTATTTAAGTTTGGAAAGTTTGAATATGCACAGGAAATAAATGAGCAGATGACTAAGCACACTGGACCTTCTTTCCCCCAAAGCATTTAAATTCGGTGAAAAACACAACCCATGCCTTCTCCATTTTTTTTTCCTCAGGCTAAGCCTTTTCTTAGAGCAGGAGTAAAGGAAAATTGTTGTAGAGGAGTTTGTCACCTATTTTCCACCTTGGTAAGATTGTCTTCCTCCTCGTAGGGTCATTTTGGGCACCTTTGAGTATCCTACAAGTGACCATCTTCCTGTTACGACCGTCAGCTCTGCTAGCTGGGTATGATGGCATACCTCTGTAATCCCAGCACTTTGGCCATACAGGCAGTACCGGAGTTTGAGGCCAGCCTCAGCCACATAGTAAGTTTGGGGCCAGTTTGTGCTATATGAGAAAGAACTTGTCTCAAAAGGACAAACAAAACACACGCCAAATAAACAAAATCAGAAAAAAGAATTGAAGACATAAACTGCCCCTTTTTTGTTATTCATAAGAGTTGTTTCTTTTGCAGTTCTTTAGCTCCACAGGAATGGGGAGGAAACATCCCTTCTGCCTGCCTCTCGCTCCCTTTCCTTCTCGTCCCCATCACAGCCTTGGGCACTAATAGAGCAACATTGTTTCATGAGATTGCCTCTACAATAATTCTACTCCCTCTCCCTAAACGCCAATTGCTCGCTGAAGAACAATATAGGATGTTCTTTCTTGCAATAGATGCTATTTGTGTTCTTAGCTGGGACCTTGCTGTCATAGCCACAATAACTGTGCCATTGTGCAGGGAGGCTGGGTCACTGCAGTCATTGTGCAGAATAACGAGGGCTGTTTACTTGGGATTTGTTGTCCCCTGCATCTGTGGGCGAGAACACGAAGTCATTGTGATTTGCCTAGCGAGCGATCAGACTCATATAAAATACCATTGTCTGTCGGGCAAGTTAGCAGTCACAAAGAACTATTGACTTTGTTGGTTCAATATAGAATTTGTAATGGCAGACACCCAGTAGTAGAGACTGAAGATGTAAGAACAGCTACCTAGTGTGTGTGCTGCATAGTCACTGCCGTTTTGCAGTATATTGGGGGTCAAGTCAGAGCCAAGGTCCTTGGGGTCTGTGTCTGCTCTGGCTCAGAGCGAGAGCTGCTGATGCAGAGACACGCAGGTTGAAGAAGGGACACACAGGACCCGTGTCCGTTAGGAACCAGATCTCATGGCACCGTCTCCAGGCAACCTGAGGATTCTGAATGTTATCGTGAACATAGTTGCTTTGCTGGCTTTTTTAAAATGTATATAGGAAATAAAACCATATTTCCATAATTGAAGTAGTACTCCTATCTAAAACTCTGTACTGAAGGAAGAAGAAACAGTCTGCTCTTCTAAACGACCTTGACCTGCAGAATCCCGGTTTTTCAGTTCCCTGTTTGCTTGACTTCCCACATCCACCATTTCTTCCCATGCCGCTGGCCATTTTGAGCGATTCTCTCGTGGGTGGGTACTCATCAGTGCTCACCTTAGAAAGGCCCTGGGAATGCTTTTCAGAGTTTCTTTACATTTTGTCAGATGTTTAGACTGACTCCATTTCTCCCTTCTGCTTGCTATGTCTAAGTGATTGCCTTTGGGAAAAGTAAACTTTGACAACCTTAGTGGTTTTCCTACTGTGAAGACTCAGGAAATGTTTGTGATTCACTAAAGGTTTTGTCTTTTTCATGAACTTAAGATTAACAAGAATGTGGTTGATATTTTGTGCACCACAATAAACTTGTCTGGGGGTCAGAGACAGAACAGCCGCTATATTAAACATAGGTTTAGGCAGTGGTAGCACACGCCTTTAATCCTAGCATTGTGGAGGCAGAGATCTGCCTGGATCTCTGTGAGTTCAAAGCCACACTGAAAACAGCCAGGCATGGTGACCCACGCCTTTAATCTCAGGAAGTGATGGCAGGAAGCAGAAAGGTATATACAGTGTGAGGACCAGGAACTAAAGCCTTTTTAAGCTTTTAGCAACAGTTCAGCTGACATCCATTCAGAAGAGGACTCAGAGGCTTTCAATCTGAGGAAACTAGATCAGCTGAGGAGTTGGCAAGGTGAGGTTGGATGTGGCTTGTTCTGTTTCTCTGATCTTTCAGCATTCACCCCAATACCTGGCTCTGGGTTTGTTTTCACTAATAAGACCTTTTCAGATTTGTGCTACAGAAGGAAGAGGTAATTTTGAGGGAGAGAAACCAATTAAGATATGGGAGATAACTGAAGAATTAGATTATGTGTTGATTGCAGGCACAAATTTCTTTGTTTTTTAATTTCATATCAAAATAGTATTAAAATACTAATCTGATAGTCTGCCTTTAAAAATTACAAACACAATATTTGTTCCTTACAGAAAAATCTGCAGATTCTTATGAAAGAAGGCAATCACTGGTAGTCTCTCCCACTGCCATTCAAATGAGCTGCCATGGTGTGTTGGTGGGGCTGGCTTCCCGTGCTTTGTATACCACTTCTCCCAAAGCTTGTCTAAAAACCAAGGCCTTTGGGAACGTAATAGTCCTTATGAGTGTCTTGCAATCCAAATCCAAATTTCTTTATAAAATTTTAAAAATAGATTGATGGAATCTGTATGAGTGCTTTTCCTGCGTGTGTGTATGTGTTCCATGTGCATGCCTGGTGCTCATGGAGGTCAGAAACTCTTTCCCAAGACCTGGAGGTAGGAATGGTTGTTAGCCACCAGGGGGTGCTGGAGACACAGGGTCTCTGCAAGAGCAACAAGCGCTCCTAACTGCTGAGCCATCGCTCTAGACATATCTACATACAATTTTTTGATCAATATGTTCTTAAATTAACTGCACTTGAAAGGAAATACAACATTTTTTTAGGGCTCTAAATATTAAGAACAGGTTCTAGAAACCTCAAGTTTTTTATTCTTTTTTTTATCTTTCGGTACTGTTTGTTTGTTTTTATGTGATCACAAAACGCTTCATTTTTGTTCAGAAATGGAGACTATTTCTGCTGTGGAAATTCGAAGTTTCCCTTTCGTGCATGCATATTCCTTTAATCAGAGTGAAGCCGATTGGCCATTTTTCAGTGGCTGTGCAAACCAGGCCCCATGTTTTTGCACATTTCTCCTTAGGTAAATGGAAGTCCGTTAACATGTGAAAAGCTGCTTTGTTTTCCTTCCTAAAAACGTCTCCTTTGTCCCTCTGATGAACGGGCACGTGCCTCTGTGCGCTAACTGCTGCTGTGTTTGCTTCTGTGACAGCGAGCCGATGGCGGAGCCTCTTCTCGTCACCTGCTTCCCTGGCTTTCCCCTATAGTCCTGTCGCGAGACTCAGCCCTTATAGCAATGGCGTTAGTTCTCCCAGCTCCTCTAAAACCTCCAACAAAGCAATACTAACACCCGAGAGAACAGGTAACCTTTCACCTTCCTCACCAGCTGCTTGCTTTGCTCCTCAGTCACGAAACATGACTCACATCCATCTGCCATGGGGATCCTGAGGGGGACCTAGTAGTGGAGGTCATGCCACACGCTGACTCTGGGCAGAAAGCACCCGCGTCCGTGTGCTGGGTGCTCGTCTACTGCTTGGTCTCAGCTGTGCTTGGTCTTTAGTAAATGCCTGACCTAGATGGGGTGTGAGCACAGTTTAGGTAGCTCTCTACTGATACCAGAGTCACATGACTTTATGTCATTTTTCTAAGCAGTTTGTGTTTTCTGTTAGCTTTTAAAATCCAGGCTTCAGGGAAGGAGTCGTTGTATTGGCTTTTCACAAGATTAGTCTCACCATTGCCTTTCTGGTCTCAGCACTGGTGTGAATCTGTCCCCACAACACTCTTTCATCTGGCTCTTTCCTTCTTGGTTCATTTTCTTACTCTACCTACTGAGTATTTTTCACTGGGTTTCAGCAAGATTTCCATGATTGCTCACTGCTCTAAATTATGACGTATATATGTCTTTACATTAATGTGTCTTTTATGCATGACATTTTCCATTTATGGCACTACTGTGTCTGCCCACAAAAAATGGACTGGGCTAAATTTAATTGTGAAATATGTAATCAGTTATTGCCAGAGATGTATTCATCTGATTATTAGTTTAAAGTATACATGTGTACACACACACATATACATATATATATTTTTTCAAACACCACACCCTTAGTTTTGTGCATTAACTTCTTAGTAGACAGTACTGGGTGATTATGTTTTCATTCTACAAGTTGGATTAAAAAAAACTAAATAAATTACTTCACACTTAGCTATTGTGAACGTGTAAAGATGTATTTATTGTTTGTCAAATGACAGCACGTTAGTTTTTTGTTGCATCATGTAAACAAGAAAAATGCCACTTGCTGCGTATGAATTTTTAACACGTGTATACTTACCATTTCTCTAATAGTAATGTGTTTCCTCTGTGTTTTAGGTTACACCTCCAGGGGCTCCCCTCTTAGCCCCCAGTCGTCCATTGACAGTGAGCTGAGTACTTCAGAACTGGAAGACGACTCTATATCCATGGGGTATAAGTTACAGGACCTCACTGATGTTCAGATCATGGCTCGTCTACAAGAAGAGAGTATGTTCTTTTAATCGAGAAACATGAGGTTTCCACTTGGACTATAAGTGATGGGTGGAGCCAGGCACTTTTCCCAGGGAGTGGATTCTTTGTTCTGTGTCACCTTCCTTTGTAGTTGGAAGAGTTACCTGTCCTTCAAGTGCTGAAGAGCATTGTGGGTATTATGCATACTCTCAGCGTCACATTGATCTGTGGAGATTGTAGGCATTCTTAAACATTTCTCTCACAGCGGTAGGAATGTGTGTTCACATAAAAATCTATACACACATACTCTTAACATCTATATTTGCCATAGTCTTCTCTCTTGGGGTAAAACGCCATGACCACAGGCAACTTAAGGAAAAGGGGATTTATTTTGGCCTGTGGTTCCAGAGGAGCGAGCGTCCATCACGGCATGGCAGAGGCATGGCAGTAAGCAGCAGGCACAGTGGCAGGAGAAGGAAGCTGGAGATCACATCTGTAACAGCAAACGGGAGGCAGAGAGTGCAGCAGAAGTAAGGCGAGGCTATGAACTCTGGGGAAGTACTCCCTCTGCAGCAGGGCTCACAGCTCCTACTTGTCCCCAGACGGAGGACTGAGACTATGCCTGAGACTATGGAGGACATTTCTCATGTATTCCACCAGTCTCTAACTGGACTGTGTTGAGATGCCCTTCTGCAATGAATGGTTAAGTAAGGGTGGTGTGTCCATACCATGGAATACTACTCATCAACAAACATGAGCACGCTGTTGGTAGGACTTCTTGGGTGGGCTCCAGGGAATCATAAAAATGAAAACAAGATGATACAAGAGATTGTATGCAGCGTGATTCTATTTGTGTAACATTTTGAAATGGTAGAACTTTAGAAATGTAGGACGTTGGTGGATGGGGGTGGGTCTTGGAAAGGAGAGGGTGGTAGATATGCTTCTAAAAGCATAACACAAGGGATTTTCATGGTATGGAACTGCTCAGTGTTTTCAATGGCATAAAAGCATGTAGCTAGTAAAATTATAAGAAACTTAATATTAATCTATACATACATAAGTAAATGAAAAATCTGAATAAAATGGGTGGATTATATCACTGTCAATACCTTAATTATTATGCTAGTCCACACATTTGGAAAACTGTTGGAAGCTGGGTGAAGTGCAAGTATTATATCCTAGGGCTTTGTGGGAGTCTATAGTAATCTTAAAAATATCAATTAAAAATGCAGTAATATGCTCCAGGATAAGTAACTGTGGAGGACTACTGGAAATGGAGCACTTTATCAAGCATCTGTGTGACGTGCTTCAGAGGCATTGGTACTGTATTTCAAGGGCACAAGAAGATGTACATCACAGAACTGGGCTAGTATAGCGGAGACAGTTAAACACAGCAATTTCTTGCTTTGACAATTAGTCAAGAGTACTATGAAAAACATGCTGATACTTACGGAAACTTTAATAAGATACACGTTGAAGAGCAAGGTGATTATTTTGTATTATTAATGGCAAATGTAAGTGTTTTAGTGTGGAAAAAGACTGGATGTCATTTTCAGATATTGAGTGATCCTGAAGAGGTAGACAATGGTAAATAATGAAAAAGTTGCAGGTTGACTGTCTTTGGGGTGGTTGCTATTTAAGATACCCCAAGACTACTGAAGCATTTAAACACCGCCATGCTATGAAGGAAATACTAGTTAGTGACAAAAGATTAGAGGAGCGGTGACCTTGCTGGAAAATGTTTGCACCTCAGGGTTTAATCTTTCTTCTTGGCCCAGACACTGATAGAGGGAGCAGGTTCCTTGCTCCACCAGGGATCGGGTTTTTGTAATTGTACTAGTTCACAGGAAACTATAATAATATTTCTTCCTAAACTCTGATTTTCTAACTATTTCCAAACTTGAAAAGGGATAATTTGGAGAATTTTGTAGGTAATGATGTCTGGAGTCCTGTCAGGTAGGTCTGCCCTTCACTGGAGCGGTGATATATTTTTTCAGTGTTGACTGACCTGACATTAGATATATGTTTGGTAAATAAATGTATGCTTTCATTTGTGTTGGGAGGGGATTTAATAACCTGAAACAAGGTGGTGTGTCCTTGTTTGAGTAATTCATTGTCATTTTAAAGTAAATAAATGAGTTGTAGTTTAATGTTAGTTACGTGAACTTTCCCATGGTACTGTTTGCTCCCATAGGTCTCAGGCAAGACTACGCTTCCACTTCGGCATCCGTGTCCAGACACAGTTCCAGTGTGTCACTGAGTTCAGGAAAAAAAGGGACGTGTAGTGACCAGGAATATGACCGGTACAGCCTGGAGGACGAGGAAGAGTTCGATCATTTGCCGCCACCTCAGCCTCGTCTCCCGAGGTGTTCACCTTTCCAAAGAGGAATTCCCCACTCACAGACTTTCTCCAGCATTCGAGATTGTAGGAGGAGCCCCAGTTCCCAGTATTTTCCTTCAAATAATTTCCAGCAGCCACAGTATTACTCACCCCAAGCCCAAACTCCAGATCAGCAACCAAATAGGACCAATGGAGGTAGGTTATGTTTTCTAGCCACCAATTCTTGGCAGGCGTTTCTCAGATCTGAGTTCATCCGTATCAGTTTGGTCTAAATTTACATCTAAAATTGACTATCTTCTAGTTGTGTCTTGGGTTTATAAATATCTGACTGCAGGAAAACTACCATGATGATCCCACCTCAGAATCACATTGAGGTGTGAAGATGTTTTTGTGTATTTGTGTGTGTACACTGCTCTCAAACACAAACACATATGTTGGCTGGCTGACAAGCCAAGGATGCGTCTGTCTGCTTTCCCAGAGCTGAGATCATAGGAATTCTTTCTGAGTGCTGGGGGATCTGAACTCAGGTCCTCATGCTTGTACTGCGTGTCTTTTACTGACTGAGCCATCTCTCAGCCTCTGAGTGTGGAGGTCTTTGTGTTGCCGTTTGTCCACTGTAGGGCGGCCATACTGTGCAGCCTGAGGACTTCATGGCCGGGCTCCATGTCATCGAAGGCCGCGTGCTGCATTCATAATGTCACTAGCCTCTTACCATGGGTTTTGAACGTAGACAATGTTGAGAGGATGCTGCTCTTGCACACTCAGATTTAGGCGGAGTCTGGTAGAGCATGCTTCAGATGCTAACTTTAACACCTGGGAAGCAGTAGGGTTGGGGAAGTGGCATGTTCGTGAAAAGTTCATCTGTATGTCGGTGTGATGGGGTAGAATTCTCGTTCATATTTTTTTGACTGTTCTCTTCCTCATATTCCAAGGAGTTTGACTCTGACTACCAAGAACTACAGAGAGAACAAACATGGAATCCCCCAAGGCTGGTGTATATGTATATTTATGATCAGCCAGACCTCCATGCACAGCCTAGAAAGCTGGAAGGAAACTAACTGTTTTGGACCTGTATAGTTACAGCCTTTAATTATTAAAACATACCATTTCTCAAAGTCTAGAAGTAAATAAATAGTATTTTTTTTTTTTTGGTTTTTTTCGAGACAGGGTTTCTCTGTGTAGCTTTGCGCCTTTCCTGGAGCTCACTTGGTAGCCCAGGCTGGCCTCGAACTCACAAAGATCCGCCTGCCTCTGCCTCCCAAGTGCTGGGATCAAAGGCGTGCGCCACCACGCCCGGCTATAAATAGTATTTTTAAGTGTCACCAGGGTGAATACAAATTGGATTACAGATCAAATGTTACACATTGTAGTTTTCATCATTTCTTCTGCCATACTTGTATTATTCCTCAAACTAAAAGTTCACTTGAAAGTATTTAAAGCATTATATTCTGAGTTTCTCTCTTAATACCTTTAGATTTTAAATGTAAGACTTGGCTAAAGAAAGTCATAGCAACTAATATCTTAAAGCTCCCAATGGTAGCCAGATGGGGCTCCATTCTCCATGATTACTGGCTATCATGACACCGTGTCACAGCTGGAAGATGGGCACCTGGCCTTGTTACCTGCAGCTGTTTTCAGGCACCACAGTTGAGTCTGTCATGCAGCCAGCTGCTGGCTCTACATCTCGGCTGCTATTGTAGTTTAGGCCACTATTTCTGTGATGAAAGTCCATGACTAAAAAGCAAGTTGAAAAGGGAAGGGTTTATTCAGCTTACACTTGCACATTGCTGTTCATCACCAAAGGGAGTCAGGGCAGGGAATCAAACAGGACAGGATTCTGGAGGCAGGAGCTGATGCAGAGGCTGTGGAGGGGAGCTGCTTACTGCCTTGTTTCCCATGGTTTGCTCGGCCTGCTTTCTTAAAGAACCCAGGACCACCAGCCCAAGGATGGTACCACCCACAGTGAGCTGGGCCCTCCCCCAGCAATCACTAATTGAGAAAATGCCTTACAGCTGGATCTCATGGGGAGCATCTCCTCAACTGAGACTCCTTCCTCTCCAGTGACTCTAGCTTGTGTCAAGATGACACACAAAACACATCACTATTAAGTCACAACCCATCCTTTTTTATTCATCCCCAAGATATCACATTAAAAACATAAATAACTTTGAAAGTCCCACAGTCTTTACAAACTCAGACACAGTAAAATTCTAGTCCCTTTAAAATAACCAATTTCTTAAAATCTAAATTTTAAAATTCAGTCTCTCAACCATGGCCTCCAGTGAAATACTTTCTTACTTCAAGAGGGAAAAATAAGGGTACAGTCACAGTCAAATCAAAGCAAAACCAAACTCCAGCCATCCAATGTCTGGGATCCACTCAGGATCTTCTGGACTCTTCCAAAGGGCTTGGGTCCCTTCTCTGCCTCCACCCTCTGTAGCGCACACAGCTTGTCTTCTGGGCTCTGGCTGGGCTGGCTCCACTCACTGCTGCTGCTGCCCTTGGTGGTCATCCCATGGTACTGGCGTCTCCAAAACACTGGGGTCTTCTGCTGAACCTGGATTGCACTTTCACCAGTAGCCTCTCATAGACTCTCTTCTTGGTGCCAAGCCTCAACGTCTTTCCATGACCCCTGCAGTCCTGGGCCTTCAGCTGCCTCTGAGGATGCACCTTCACCACTGTTCTCTCCTGGCCTCTCACAGTACCATGCCTCAGTTTCTCTCCATGACCCCCTCATGCCTTCAAAACCAGTACCACCTGGGTGACTCTTACACATTACCAAGTCTGGCTGCCAGCAGGAGGTACAACCTTGGCTGTCTCTGGAACATAGCTTCTCTGTGCTCTCAGAGAATTTCCCAGAAGATCTTACCTCCATGATGCTGGTCTCTTCTTGATTACTGCTGATTTCTTAGCTCCAGCTGACCAGCATCAAGTATCCCAGCAAAGCAAAGTTTCACTTTTACTAAAGTATCTTATTAATCACAGCTGATTCTTCAGCCCCAGCTAACTAGAACCACAGAATCTTAAAATAACAAATGGCCCTGATAAAGTCTTCAAGCTTCCCTCTGAAATTTCACAGGCCAGGCCTCCATCTTCTGCTCTGTTCTCAACATTCTTATCTCCCAAGTTTCCACAGAACACAAAACACTCTTAACACTCAATGGCTCTTCTAGCCCAAAGTTCCAAAGTTTCCACAGTCTTCCCCAAAACATGGTCAGGTCTGTCACAGCAATACCCCATTCCTGGTATCAATTTGTCTTGGTTAGGGTTTTTATTGCTGTGATGAAACACCATGACCAAAAGGAAGTTGGGGAGAGAAGGGTTTATTTTTATTTGGTTTATCCTTCCACATTGTAGTCCATCACTGAAGAAAGGACAGGAACTCCAGCAGTTCTGGAACCTGAAGGCAGACACTGATACAGAGGCCATGGAGGGGCCTGCTTACTGGCTTGCTTCCCATGGCTTGCTCAGCCTGCTTTCTTGTAGAACTCAAGACCATCAGCTCAGGGATGACATCACCCACAGTGGGCTGGGCCTGCCCCTTGATCACTAATTGAGAAAATGCCTTACAGCTGGATCTCCTGGAGACATTTCGTCAACTGAGGCTCCTTCCTCAAAACACAAAGCGAGCCAGTACACCTGTTATCATCAGTGGGCTTGTCCTCTTCCGTACCACTGTTTGTTCTACTTAGAAAAGCATCAGACCGTCGTCAAACACCATTGGGAGAGGACTAGGTTTCCCTAAGCCCACACTGTGATGCTGCCCACAAGAAAACAGGCACGTACTCCAGTCCAGGTCTGGTTGTGGTAGTTTTATTTTTAAGTTTCTGCGTGTGAAGGGGCACAGAATACAAAGGTAATTTTCTGGATGTGCTTCCGATTCATCTTCTTCATGGCTGAGAGCACAGGCTGTGATGTCAGCGGGCCCTGAGTTCCAGTCCTGTCCCTATCACGCTGAAGTTTCTCAGGTCACTGAGCTTTGGTTTTCTAAGCTGCAAAACCAAGAAAAAATAACTTGTAACTTTCAGAAAACATCACTGTAATTTCACATCAAACCATCTGGTATATTTTCTCCCAACTTAAATATGTTATAAGGAATAAATTAAATAATGAATGCTACATTGCCTGGAGTAGATGTGCTGAATAAAATTTCTCTCCCGCTCCACCTACACTTTTGAACATTTTGAAACATATGGCTCAGATATCTCAGCCTCCGTTTGTTACCACAGAATGTTATTTGAACCAACTTAGGAAAGAAAAATGGTAACTTTGAGACTATCCAATGTTCTTCTCAGTTACTAAAACTATATAGATGGGAGAAAATAATTATTAGCTCTTAGATCTATTTAAAAATAATAAAAAATTTAAAAGAGGACATGAAGTTGGGATCCTGGAATAAATTGGAGCAGGGAAGGGAGGAGTAGATTTGATAAGAAACATGTATACTCGTATGAAATTTTTAAAGACTAAATTAAATATTATTTTTAAAATGAACTGAATTTTGTATAATTATTGTGACAAAATATGC
Organism: Peromyscus maniculatus bairdii; assembly: GCF_049852395.1. Classification (NCBI taxonomy): domain Eukaryota; kingdom Metazoa; phylum Chordata; class Mammalia; order Rodentia; family Cricetidae; genus Peromyscus; species Peromyscus maniculatus. Next base: position 101,306,954 of record NC_134860.1, read on the forward strand.
CTCACTCAAACTAAACCCAACTGGCATGGTGGCACACGCCTTTAATCCTAGCATTGGGGAGACAGAGGCAGGTGGATCTGTACGTTCAAGACCAGATTGGTCAGCATGGTAAGTTCTGGGCCAGCCACACCTACATAGTGAGACTCTGTCTCAAACAAACAAAACCCATGTAAAACAATAGAAATAGATTTTTTTAAACTTACTGGTTTGTGGCTCATATCCTGTCTAGTTTCAGAAGAGATAGCTTCTACAAGTGCTTTGGGGACTCACTGATTGTGACTTGTCAGACAGTATATGGTCGGTCAGAACACAGAAGCTTCTTTCCTGTCGTTCCTGTGCTCCGTCAGGGTCTGGGCAGTACAGCACAGTCCTTGGTAGCACAGTGACCCTCCCCGGGTCTGTGTTGACTGGCAGGGGAAACTCGTGTTCCTTATTCCTTGGTTGTCTGTGTTCCACAGAAGGCCGGGATTTGCTGCCCCCTGACTGTGAGCATCTGAACTCTCTTCTGGGTCTCTGACTTTTCTCTAGTTTATTGGCCCTTGAAGATGAAATCTCTGATTTCTTAGGAAGATGGAATTAGGATATTGCTTTTTAGTCCTTGGACTTTAGGGTGTGTGAGTGCATTCCGGATTGTTTGCCAGGAAGTGACCCATATTTCCTGATGGTCTGATTCAAGAGATCACAACTCACCCCAAAGTGTCCTAAGGATTTATACTCAGACAGCTTATTAGTACGGGCATATTTCAGGATTATGGAGTTAGCAAATTGGCTTGGTACCCAAATATGAGCAAAGACTGCTTTTAAAGATCAATGTGTCTGGATTAATGGAGATTAACCACACATGATGTATGTACCTTACCTAGATCATGGTTTAGGGGGTAAATGTAACAAATGGCATTCTTGAGATGTTTGGAAGATTTTTGCTTATGAGTTATGATGTTACTGTGCTTAAATGTGATTCTACAGACATTTCTTCCTCCTAGGAGATCCATGTGCATTTAGGGTTAAAATATCAAGAGTGTCTGAAGCTTTTATACTGTTGAAAGCAAACAAATGTATATGTTATGGTGAACTAACTGTGGCAGCATGGAAAACAGCTGGTAGCTTTAGGACGACAACACATGTGCTCAGGGTACAATTTTTAATTGCTATATTTAAAGCATTTATGGTAGATTTTTGAAAATAAATGCATTTTGTTTTGTATTAATTAATAGTGCTGGGGATGCAGCCCGGGGACCAATCTGTGCTAGGCAAACTGTTCTACCACTGAGCCACACTATTAGCTCCTGGAATTAAAATTTCAAAATAAAGCTCAATTTTCTAATTAATAGCATATGATTGTTCCCCTCTGCTTCTCTGCTACCTAAAACAATATAGAGTGGAAATAGTCTCATGTTGACAGAGGCTCTTCACATCAGATTTGTGATGTCCAAGAGACCTAGTTATGGGTTCTTTGAATGTCATTTATCTCACACACACACACACACACACACACACACACCCTTTGTAATATTAAGTGCCTGCTGTGTGGAGCTAGGGCCTTTAATAGGCCTCAGGTAGGTCTGGGGTGAAGCTCATTGATAAGAGTGTTTGTAGCACTTGTGAAGTCTTGGGTTTATTCTCAGCTCTGGGAGTCAGGGGAAGCCTCAAAAAGATAGTCTTCTCTTAATCTGAGATTTTGTTTTCTGTACTTTGTTACCCTGATTACTGAGTTCAGAAGATATTAAATGGAAAATGTTGAAATAACTGTGCTGGATAGTTTTATGTCCAGTTGGCATAAGGTAGAGTAACTGGAAAGGAGGGAGCCCAGATTGAGAATGCCTCCATGTGATTGGGCTGTAGGGCAGATGGTGATGCACACCTTTAATCCCAGCACTTGGGAGGTAGAGGCACTGGGATCTCTGAGCTTGAGGCCAACCTGGTCTACAGAACCAGTTCTAGGACAGAACAGCCAGGGATACACAGAGAAATCCTGTCTTGAAAGCTAAAGGGGGGAAAAATCGGGCTATAGGCAAGCCTGTAGAGCATTTTCTTAATTAGTGATTGATGTGGGAAGGCCCAGCCCATTGTAGGTGGGGCCACCCTTGGGCATGTGATCCTGGATTCTATAAGAAAGTGGCTAAGCAAGCCATGGGGAACAAGGCAGTAAGTATTGCCTGTCCACGGCGTCAGCATCAGTTTCAGCCTCCAGGTTCCTGCCCTGTTTGAATTCCTGCCCTGACTTCCTTCAGTGAGAAATATTGATGTGGAAGTTGTAACCCCTTCCTCCCCAACTTGCTTTTGGTCATGGTGTTTCATCACAGCAATAGCAACCCTAACTAAGACATAAGCAATAGATTTTAAATAACTTTTATTATTGACTAGCTTATAAACTTTTATTAATTTTTTATTGTAGGTATAAATATACAAGAAAAACAAAGTATGTACATTTTGGCACTATCTATGGTTTTAGATAGCTGGGATTTTGGAGGGAATCTTCTGAGAGTAGGAGGAAATGACTATAATGAAAAAAACAACAACCGTGAAGAAGAGTCTAAGGCAGGATGCTGTAGCACTGCGCGCAGGCAGGCAATGTGGGAATGGGAGAGTCCTCAGCCAGCAGGTGTCTAGAAGAGCCAGCTCCTCCATGAGGCAGGAGTCGAGAACATTCTGAATGTATTAGTAAGAGTTTAAAGGTTAGCCGAACCCTTCTGGTCTTGTATCATTACACTTTCCAAAATCTCTTGTACTTCATCATACTTACTACATAATATGCTTTGTACATTTGCATGATTTTCTGTTTGTCCCCTAGACTACACCGAAGGACAGAAAGTCGCTAGACAGGTACAGTTAGTGAAGATCAGCAGTGAAGATGGTGTGGTGTGCAGGGGGAGAAGAGAAAGGCTGTGGTTTGATTCCCAGTGCATCTTGAGGAGTCCAGTACATCATTGGTTTCTGATTTAGTGTGGGGAAAAAAAAGTGACCGTGAGACTGTATGACCTGATTGCACACTCAGAGTATTAGAGTATATTTCATAGGTGTAATTCTTAATGGATTTGAGCAAAGAAAAAAAAATACAACACATTTAGGCATTACCATGTTTATGATCCAAAATTTCAGCCCTATTCTACTTTTCAAAATATTATCCTTTAATATTTAATTTCTTTCATTTTGGAGAAACTGAATTTAAATCCATGTTAATTTTTCTCTCTAGGATTGATAATGGAACAAAAGATAAGAGATGCTGGTTTAAACCATAAGTTCAATGAGAATTGGAATCTGGTGGTCTCACTCACTTTGGCACCCCCAACATATACAGAGGGCTTGGCATTTAGCATATGCGTCATAAATATTCCTCTGTTCATTCCTTCCTTCCATGGAATGGAGAAATGTGTCCAAGTGGAGGGACCATTGTGCCCAATGAGAGATACTCCCCTGTCGTTGGGAGAGGCTGAATCCAGGAATGGGGCGTCGGGAGGGAAGTCTTGGGGTGACTGTTGAGCCTGTAATCTGGAGGCCTACTCTGACCTGTCCGTGTTCAGAACTGTAGGCTTTGGGGTTGAGGTGAGAAGGGTGGAAGCAGAACTGAGCCTGGTGTCCCCGTGTTCTAGAAGAGCGTGGCAGGGCCCCTGGAAGCCAAGCAGGTGGGTTTTGTGGAAGGTGGTGATGGAAAAGGAACTGTGAACTGTGGGGTAGGTCTGCTGACTGTTAGGGCTGACAGGGTCTGGAGTCAGGAGTCCAGAAGGCAGGGGCATAGGACAGACTGAAGGGGAGAGGAATGAAGTCCAGTTCAGGGCTGGTTTGGGCTCAGTCATCACATGCAGCCTTTGTTTTCTGAGCTGGCCTGAGCTGATGTGTGGTAATGGGGGGGGGGTGTGTGGCTAGCAAAGAACCAGTGATCTGGAACAGATTCTTCATGCTTTCACATCTGAGCCAGGCTGTTCGTATGTAACTCTCTGCCCCCTCCTGGTGGCAGAGGATGCACCTAGCAGGAAACAAAAAGACCCCATTCAGTCTTCAGCCTTTTCTGAGTCTGCAAACAGCTCGCATACTGGGAGGGTTAACACCTTTAAGAAGTTCATGCACCTGGGGGCCATCCTAAGACAGTTAAAATTGGATTTTTTTGGGGGGGTAATTGTGTTAATTTATTCCACTTTGACCTGTAGCAAAAGATTTAGTAAGTTTTGATTTTGAGTTTCATTATTTTTTAAATTTAGCACGTACCTTTGTTTTTAGTGTTCTCATTTCTAAATGACTCCAGGGTCATTTTCTAACCTTATTTGATGCAGTGTTACTACTCAGTAAGTGGAGAAATGTACTCACTGGGTAGTACAAACAGCAAATTGATTAGGAAGGCCCCTTTTTCTTTATAATAGAAGGTGTGTTTTTCTCTTGTCAACGACGTATCAGTTAGGATTTTCTAGAGTGTACATTGCCCTTGCAAAAGGTTACTTCTCCCTTAGTCTGTTTGCTATTTTCTGTGTGTTGTCACTGATCAAAATGGCTTTTTTATTTATTTCTTTTCAAAAGCAAATGTTTTGATTGGCGTGGAATTTATTTGTGGTTTTTAACTTGAGAAAAATCCTTTCTGCTTTTAGATAAGCTACGAAGAAGTATGCCTAACCTGGCCCGCACGCCAAGCACCGCTGCCGTCAGCAGCAACCTCAGCTCTCCCGTGACCGTGAGGAGCAGCCAGAGTTTTGACTCAAGCTTGCACGGAGCTGGAAGTGGGGTCTCAAGGGTGCCGTCCTGCAGTAAGTGTAACAGTGGTGGCGCTAACTGTTCTAAGTAGTCATTACCCCGGGAGGAAAATAGCTTGTTTCCACTGTTTCTTTTTCACTTAGCGCACCAGAGGAGGCTTTTCTCTGTCTTGTCACTTAGTTTTCACTATCATCAAATAGTATTTCCTCCAGTACCCATGTTACCCACTGCTACTACTAATAAATTATAGGGGGCCTTTCCACCCAAGGATAACTAAATAATCACTAGTTTGCCCATTATACCAACCTCTTACCCATGCAGGTTCTCATCGTCTTTCTGTTAGTCTGTCAGTTTTCTGTAGAGAGGCACACTAGCTTTGTTCAGCTTTTACTTTGGTCTTGTTTTTCCCCATTCCAAGCATTTCACTCCAAAGATGAAGGTATGTTTTAGTGTGTCTAAGGGACTTTGTATCCCTCCATTCCAGCACACCACGTAGTCATTGCTCACTTGCTATCTGTCTTCCTCATCAATGAGCAATGTAACGCTAACCCTAGTGTGTGTTCTCAGCCCCTGTGGGGATGCGGTGGTTAGGAGGGGTTGGGTCTTCACTGGCACTAGGAGGAAGGCTGTAAGCCAGTGTTTACATGGCCGTAGAGGTCCATGGAGTGTGCAGGATGTGCTGGCTAAGGGTTTGCATATCAAGTAGTTATCAAGTAGTTTTAAAACCTCCAAGCCCAGTTTTGGATACCAGTTTAATTCCCAACGTGTGGTCATCTCGATGTCCTGGTTCAACACTGAAATGACTGCATTTATTCTGTGTGAGGAGCTGTGCTAGCTGGGTATAGACATGATCTTACTTTGTCTACCAACAGCTCTGCGAGGTTGTTCCTGTTATCATTCCAATTTTGATGATGACTAACAGTTTCAAGTAGCCGAGGGTGGGCAGGTTGGAAGTGCAGAGTCAAACATGGGTCTGCCGGAGCTAATGCTTTCAGCTACCGTGACGCTGTGCTCCTATGGGCAGTCTCTTTTTTAGTTCTTCTGGGTTTCTTCATAGCAGAACCTAAAGACCTCTGTAGCTGGAGAGTTTTCTCTCTGGGTCCCACCAAGCCCCGGCAGTCCGGACAGCCCACTTATAAAATAAACACACAGACGCTTGTATTATTTAAACTGTTTGGCCTAATGGCTGAGGCTTCTTGTTAACTGTTCTTATATCTTAAATTAACCCATTTCTATAAATCTATACTTTGCCATGTGGCTCATGGCTTATTGGCATCTTCACATGCTGCTTGTCATGGCGGCGGCTGGCAGTGTCTCTCTGCCTCAGCCTTCCACTTCCCAGAATTCTCCTCTCTCCTTGTCCCGCCTATACTTCCTGCCTGGCTACTGGCCAATCAGTGTTTTATTTATTAACCAATCAGAGCAAACATTTGACATACAGAACATCCCACAGCAGACCTCATCTATTGGGAAGTCCTCATTGCTTTACTGGGGACCCTAACACATGCTTCTGCATACTATAGAGCAAGGATGGGTAGATTTTTGGTCCAATCTCTCTTACTCAGTGTACAGGTTGAACTTCTGCAACCTAGAAATCAAGAATAAAGAATTCCAAGATCGGAAACTTTTGAAGGCTGTGTGACACCTCAAGTGGACAATTCTATCCTGTGAAACTCTTTCATATAAAAGATATTTACTATGTTGTATAAAATTACCATTAAGGTATGTGCATATAAATGAATTTTGTGTTTAGACTTTGGTTTATCAGCAATGTGTGAACGTTGCTGTTGCTGTTCCTGAGGGAGGTGACTTAAAAGGAAGAAAGATGTATTTGGTTCACATTTTCCGAGGGGCTTTTTGGTCCATGGATTGTGGCTCCATTGCTTTGGGCCTGAGACAAGGGAAACATTCTGGAATATGTGGAGGATGTGGCTGCCGAGTTCATGGTGGCAGGGACACAGAAGATAACCAGGGAGAGGCCAATCTCCTCCAGTGATCTACCCCGTGACCTGCTGCTTCCATCCCCAAGTCCTGTCATCTTCAGAATAGTGACCAAGGCTTCGACACCTATGCCTGTGGGTGACCTTTTGTATTTGAACTATAGCATTTTGTCCCTGGCCAGCTCTTGTCCATCTGGTAATGCAAAGGGTATTTAACCGATCTCCATGAATTCCCATGGTCTTGACAGTACCTGCAGTGTGCCAAACTCCCAAGGTCAAAGTCTCTCTAATACCTAAGCCAAATCTGAGCAGTAAAGCACTGTGAGATCAAGGTCAAAGTCCGTACTTCTAGCATTAAGTGATGCAGAGTAAACATCCCCATCACATCCGGGGACAGTAGGGTCAGAAAGGAATAATGGACCAAAGCAAGGCTGAATCCCACAAGTGAGCACCTGCTGCCACAGTGTCAATCATTCTGATATGTGATGCTGTAATATGAGCACCAGGGCTCTGGGGTGGCCCTGCACCTATGGTTTTGCCACTTGCAGGCCACATGGCTTTTCCCTGCACTAGCTCCTCTCATTCCCTGCAGCTTTCCTTGGCAAATGTCCCATGTTTATGCATCTGTAGTTCCTGAAGTCTCAACCACAGGGCTTCTGGCCCTCCCACACACTACTGTCCAGTCTGTCTTCTTCACTGTCCTTTGAGTGCTTTGACAGAGGCTCTGTGACCCTGTCACTCTTGCCTTCTGCTTACCTGCAAAGCCAGCATCGCGTGAATGACTCCAGAGTCTCCTAGCCAGCTCAAGAAGCAGCCGAGCGCTTTTGGACCATAGCTATAGCAGTCTGATTCTCTCAGAAGAGTCCTCATTTCCATCTGTACTATCAAGAACACAGTCTTTTCTATCTTCATGTTTAGTTGGCATTCTGGTCTTCTGAGCTACTATAGGAATCAATAAGGGCAAACTTTTGTTTTGTTTCTTACCTGCTTCTTCAAACACTTTCCAAATTCACAAATTCCTCCTGCAAACCAATGCCAAAGGCTTAGGAACCATAAGGTCTCAGGGAAAGAGCAGCCACCTTGCTTTCAGTGTTGCTAGATTTTTTTTTTTTTTATCACTGTGGCACATAACCAAGAGAAGGCATCTAAAGGGAAGAAAGGTTTATTTTGGTTCAGTTTTGGATGTGTTAGTCCCTGACTGACTGGATGTGTCGCTCTGGGTCTGAGGCACAGCAAATGTCATCCTGAAGAGAGCAGGTAGAGGAGGGAGTTGTTGAATCAGCAAGGGCCTAGAGACAAGGTATGTCTTTCCAGGCTGTGACCAATGACCTGCTTCCTCCAGGCAGTCTCTACCTCCTAATGTTTTCAGTATCTCTCAGAACAAGGCCACCAGCTAGGAACTAAGGCTTCAACATATGAGCCTGCCTGTATGGGACATTTTATGGTCAAATCACTAATACAAAAGATATGTCTATGTGTATGCAAATGTTCTTGAATTTGAGGCACTAGAGAGATCGCTAAGTGATTAGCTGACTGTTCTTTCAGAGGACCCAGACTTGTTCCCAGAAGCCACATCATAGCTCACAACCTTCTATGACCCTAGTTCTAGGGTATCTGATGCCCTCTTTTGGACTCTTGGACACTAGGCAAGCACAGACATACATTGTTAAAACACCCATGTGAGAGATAGATGGTAGATATGGATGGATGGATGGATGGATGGATGGATGGATGGATGGATGGATGGATAGATGATAGATAGATAGATAGATAGATAGGTAGATAGATAGATAGATAGATAGATAGATAGATAGATAGATAGATAGATCTCAAGTTTGAAAATATCCCAAATCTAAATTTAATGTCTGTTTCCAAGCATTTCAGTTAGAGAGTGCTCAACATGTGTCATGCTTTATTGGTAATATATTTAACCAGCTTGTGAGCTCTTCTGGGCTTGGACCTTAGTTTATTTGATTTTCTGTTCCCAGTAGCTGACATGTTGCCTGAACACAATGAACTCATAGTGAGTGACAGTGAAATAAAGATGAGCCGATGAATGAATGCATAGAGTTGCCTCTCAGGGCTTAGCCTGTTAAATAGTTAAATTAGTGAAGGATCTAGTAAAGGTAGAGACAGCTTATGAGTTTATTAATGACATGAAACAAGAGAGGACTGTTAACTAACTATGTCATTTTTTTTTAGATAGCAAGCTAAATATATCATGAAGAAATTTAGCTGAGAAAAAATATAAATTCTAGGTTTGAGTTATGAAGATCAACAGTGTAAGTGTAGGGTGAGAGAAAAATGTTTTGAAAATAGCAAATATGGGACCAATTAGGAATTTTGTTGACTCTAACTCACTGTGGACATTAGTATCTTTGAATGTCATAAAAATTAATATAACCCCAAGTAGGATGGAATATACATGACTAAGAATGTCTAGCTTTGAAATATTCAAAAACTGATGAGAATGTGTTGGAAGTATGCAAGGACTAATTTTAAGAAATGGCCTGTAGCCAGAGCAGAGGCTACTTGAATCACAGAATAAGTAATAAGTAATAGTGATAATAATAATAGGTAATTGATAGCACCATATAAATATTTCTGGGCATTCTTAAATAAACAAATAATGGATGGATGGGGGAATTCTTTATAGTAGGATTCTATTTAGTATATGCAAAGAATTGAAGAAAATAAAGAAATCACTTACAGGGGACAGAACAGCAAACAAGAGGTGGTACTGTGCATTCGAAGGCCAGTCACTGTGGTGGTTTGAATGAGAATACCCCCAGAGGCTCATGTATTTGAATTCTCAGTCATCAGGGAGTAGGACTGTTTGATAAATTAGAGGGATTAGGAGGGTGGCCTTATTGGAGCAAGTGTGTTACTGAGGGTGGCCTTTGAGATTTCAAAAGCCAGTTCTAAACCAAGTCTCACTCTTTCTGCTTGTGGATCAGTATGTAGTTCTCAGCTACTGTTCCAGTGCCTGCCTGCATGCCACCATGCTCCTGCCATGATGATAATGGACTAAACCTCCCAAGCTGTAAGCAAGCCCCCTGTCCCCAATTAAATGCTTGCTTTTATGAGTTGCTGTGGTCATGTTGTCTCTTCACAGCATTGGAAAAGTGACTAAGGCAGTCATATTTCAGGTTCAAGGCTTAGGATTCTGCAGAGGGTAGGTAGAGAAAATTGGAATGGCAGCATGGTGTCATCAGAGACTTCTCCTTGGGCTTTTAATCATGAAACTCAGGGATTTCTATTATTTTCTTACTTATAAAACTGGAATCATGCCCATTTTTGTCATTTTTTTCTATTATTTCTTTTTAATGTAGGGCCCTTACAGATATTGGCTATAGGGGACACGGTTGGGCGCCAAATGTAGACGAGTTTCTAAACAGTCTTATTAAATAAAAAACACAGAGCCAAATATAGGCATGAAAGCTTAAGAGGTCAGGGAAACAGTGATAGTCACCAACCAACCTTACTACACCCGCTTTGCAGCTCCCAAAAGTGAGATATTTCCTTGCTGTTCTGCCCTCTCATTGGTTCTTAGCCCAGCTACCTCACTTCCTTGTCACTGCCTGTCTGTACAGACCTCCAGGTCTCTATGGCTGTGTGTCACCATGCTTGGCTCTGTTCCCTAGTGTGGCCTTGAACACACAGAGACCCTGCCTGCCAAGTGATCAGATTAAGGGTGTGTGCTACCACTGCCTGACCTTTGTGTTTACTTAAAAACGGCTTGCTATTTCCTCTGATCTCCAGGCAAACTTTATTTATTAACATACAAATAAAATATCACCACATTTCAGCACAAATAAAATATCACCACACAATCCATCATGGCAGGAAGGCATGGAGCAGGTGGCTGGTCACATGACATCTGCATAGTCAGCTGCCCTCTTTCTATGCAGTCCAGAACCCAGCCCATAGGATGGTGCTACCCACATTTAGGATAGGTCTTTCCTCCTCAATTAAACCTTTCCAGAAAAACCTTCATTGACACACACAGACATGTGTTTCCATGGTGATGCTAGTCTGTTGAAGTGATAGTGCAGAGTAACTATCACAGATGGCATTTAGAATATAATTGATCTTTGTGTTTCAGGACTGAATTCACTTACCCTTGTAGATGTAACCAATCGTCTTATTAAAATAAGAAACACAGAGCCAAGGTAAAAGAGAAAGCTGAGAGGTCAGAGCTCAGAGATAAAATCTTACCTCCTGCAGTGCTCCTAGCTTCCCCGAGAGAGGGCGGTACTTCCTGTGTCCCTGTTTAAATAATCTTTCTGTTCTGCCTTCTCATTGGTTGTAAACCCAACCACATGACTGCCTCATCACTGCCTGTTAAGTACCGCCCTCCAGGTCTTAAAGGCGTATGTCTCCAATACTGGCTGTATCCCTGAACACACAGAAATCTACCTAGCTCTTCTAACCACCACGCTCTTACTATGGCTCTAATAGCTCTGACCCCAGGGCAACTTTATTTATTAACATAAAATTAAAATAACATTTCAGTACAAATAAAATATCACCACATTTCCCCTTTTCTATTTTAATAAAAAGAAAAAGAAAGCAAAAGGTTATAATTAACAAAAGAAAAACTATATACAAAAGTACAATAACTATATACAATATATACAAGTAACAAATACCTAAACGATGTCTAGTCCATTTGTATTTGACAAATCAGAGAAAATAATTCCCTTATCTATCCTATTTTAGTAAGTCTAAAATGTATCTAATTCACTTTCTATCCTAATTAATCTTCAACTATAACTAACTAATCTTCAACTCCCTCAGAGACCCAAGAAGGAAATAATATTAGCTAACAAAAATAAAAACAGGAAGTGCACAAAAGCAACTTCCAAAAATTTTGTGAGTTGACAGAAACAGCCAGCTGCCTGGACAGTCACCTGAGGTTTCTCCGCAGTGTTGGGGCATCATCTTCAGCCTATAGGCTTATGGTATCTGACAGACTCATTTGTGAAGTAGGTTGTACACAAGGTCAACAGTTCAACCTCACACTGGGTGAGAGCAGTCCATGTACCAGAAACACCTGAATTCCACTAGTGTCATGTCATGATTCAGGATTTTAAATTCTGGAAATTGTTGATGGTTTTTGAATTCAGCTGTCCATTCTTCTTGGCTGTGTATATATGGCTTCATCTAAGCATGCCCTTCTTCGCATCCCTCTATTAAATGCCAGTCTACTATTGAGAGGCGTGAGCTTTCAGTTGCTGTTCCATTGCACAACAGAAGCCATCAGCCCACTGCCTGTTCAGCTGCCTTCAAAGAAAAGGGTACTGTACCTTTTCCAGATTGTGAAGGCCACTTCAGGGATGGTGCCATATTGTCCTGGCCTCAGAAGATGCCTTTTGATAAAGCCATAACCACACTTGTTTTGGCAGGAATTGGTAGTCCTTTGTTTCGTGTTCTGTCTGTCCATTTTTTCTGTTGATTTGAGGATACTTTGTTGTCCAGTGGCTAACTTTTGCCACAATGAAAATTAACTCCATATGCAGTTTCTTCAATGCCCATATTTTCTCTGAAGTAGATTGGTACTGCCAGGAGCCGACATGTCTCAAAAAAGAAAAATTTCTAAGCTATTAAAACATTTTAAATGCCATATTCTGTAGATCTCTGAAGGGTTTGAAGATGACCTGTCTAAAATACATCTGCTCAATTTTTAAAACATATCTAATATGACTACAATTTCTATTGTAATGTCTAACTACTAACTTTCATTTCTTTATATCCTAATAGTTGGTAATAATGTAAAGTATTTAAAACTAGTAATTGTCTTTTTCTTTTCTTTCTTTTTTTTTTTTAAACAAAAACCTTAAATCTAATCTCCTTTGCTTAGCCTTTTTCCTAACCCTTGACAACTTGTAACCTACCCCCTTAAATAATGAAAATTATCCCAGACCCAAAACCCATTAAAAGAACCAAAAAACCACCCGCCCCACACCACTTCTTTGGCAATGTGGGTGTCATATTCTTAAAATTGCTTCCTGCTGGGTATGGGCGAAGTTATCTTTATCCTGAAAGAAAAATTTAGGTTAATTGTCAAATTCTAGGAAAGGTAACTATAGCCTTCATTATTATCCAGTCTGTGTATAAAGCCAAAGTTCAGGGTTTATCTCAAGTCCTTATTCAAGTAGTCTTTGAGACTGGATCATCTCAGCTAGTCATCTCAAAATTGCTCTGAGCACCTTGTAGTTCAAAGCTGATCTGTAGATGATGTTTGTCAGTTTAGTGATATTATTATTGTCCACGTGGAATTGTTGTTGTTGTTGTTGTTGTGGGGCCCCATCTTCTTTCCGGAGACTTCAGTTGATGTTAGGCCTGGCCGTGATTTCCTGCAGAAAACTGATAAGAGACTCGAACACAAAGACATATATATGCAGCTAATTGAAGCCTTTTTTCTAGAATTAGTTAGTACTCTATATGACCATTCATATCTTAACAAAGTTTAAAATGTATATATATTAATCTTGTAAATTTTGATATAAAATTTATACTTTAAGAAAAGTTTAAAGAATCAGAATAGAATCAAAGAGTTGAGATTAGTAATAGAATAGTCCCTTAATTAATTTGGCTTTTGTCCTGTCCCATAGCAGAAAATGGCTCTTTCTGGCATGATACAGGGAGTTTGCATTTTCCTTTTAACAACATGCTTGAGTTTGAAGAAGGAGAGAGCCATTCTCCAACTCCAAAGTCAGCTTTAAATTTTAATTGAACTGGAACTATTAGAAAACCAATAGTGTTAAATCTTTAGAGAAAAGCAGAAACAAACATTTAAGAAGACATAAAATTTTTTAGATAATATATACCCATATGCCATATACTCCCATATACTCTGTTTCCTGGGATAGATGATTTGTCCCTTTTCTTCATTTGTCTTGTGTCCTTCAGATTCCTTAACCTTCATTCTCCTAAAAGACAAAAACAAAAACCTTCCCCCAAGACTAATTTTGGGGATGTTCCTTTTTGGCAAGTTATTATCTGATTAAATGAAAAGACATGTGTTACAGGTACAAGTTAGTTTAAATTGGATGTTCATGCTGGTTGATGAACTATCACCTCCTCTAATTAAGAGGTTTTTCTTGTTCAAATCGAACCTTTATCAATTTTGATGGTATCCACAGCTTATCTTCTCCTGTAGAAACAAAAGCAAAACCTCGTCCCCAACGTAATACATACCCTGGTTTCCATTCTGAGGTCAGCACATCCTTAAAGTATATAGGCTGATTTAATTCTGTAGTTTTTTCTATTACCCAATGTCTCTCTGCAGCTGTTGTTCCTTTCTCATTGGCATTCAGAAAATTCAAAGTTAATAGAGCATTATGCAGTCTATTTCTGGGGGTTTTTGTTACTCCTTTCTGTTTATTTAGCATATCCTTTAGAGTTCTGTTTGACCTTTCTATAACTGCTTGACCTGTAGGATTATGTGGTATACCTGTAATATGCTTTATATTGTAATAAGCAAAAAACTGTTTCATTTTAACAGAGACATATGATGGAGCATTGTCAGTTTTAATTTGTGCAGGTATACCCATGATGGCCATAACGTCTAGCAAATGAGTGATTACAGAATCAGCTTTTTCAGAACTCAAAGCAGTTGCCCATTGAAATCCTGAATAAGTATCAATGGTGTGGTGTACATATTTCAATTTTCCAAATTCTGCAAAGTGAAACACATCCATCTGCCAGATTTCATTCCTCTGAGTACCCTTTGGGTTACATCCTGCTGGTAATGGCGTTTGATTATAGAAAGAACAAGTAGGACATTTCTTTACTATTTCTTTGGCTTGTTGCCAGGTTATGGAAAAATCCTTTTTTAAACCTTTACTATTGACGTGATGTTTTTTATGAAAGTCTGAGGCCTCCAGCACATTTCCTATCAATAATTTATCAATCTCATCATTGCCTTGTGCTAGAGGGCCTGGCAAACCAGTATGAGATCGGATGTGAGTTATATATAAAGGATGACTCCTTTTCCTGATTGTATCTTGTAATTGAATAAATAGTGAAGTTAATTCTGAAGCATCAGGGATAAATTCTGCAGTCTCAATATGTAATACCACTCTTTCAGCATACTGAGAGTCAGTTACTATGTTGAGAGGTTCTGAAAAATCCATTAATACCAACAGAATAGCATACAATTCTGATTTTTGCACTGAATTATAAGGACTTTGTACCACTTTACTTAAATTTTCTGATTTGTAACCTGCCTTTCCTTGTTTGTTGGCATCTGTATAAAATGTACGAACTCCAGATATGGGTTTTTGCCGTACAATTCGAGGCAAGATCCAATCAGCTCTCTTTATAAAATCAATTCTGTTGCTTTTGGGATATTTGCTGTTAATTTCTCCCAAAAAATTACTGCAAGCTCTTTGCCAAGGTTCACTTTCTGTCCATAATTTTTCAATGTCCTCCTTAGTTAAAGGTACGACAATTTCTGCTGGGTCTATTCCTGCTAACTGACGAAGTCTCAATTTTCCTTTCCAAATCAAGTCAGAGATTTTTTCCCCATAAGTTTTTAATTTTTTATTTGGTTTATTTGGTAAAAATATCCATTCCAATATAATATCTTCCCTCTGCATTAATATTCCAGTAGGGGAATGCCTAGAAGGTAAAATAACCAAAATGCAATCCAGCTTTGGATCAATACGATCCACGTGCCCTTCATGTACTTTCTTTTCTACCAAGGCCAATTCTTTCTCAGCTTCAGGTGATAATTCTCTTGGACTATTTAAGTCCTTGTTACCTTCTAAGGTTTTGAACAAATTAGTCAGTTCATCATTTTTTACCCCAACAATAGTTCGTAGATGAGAAATATCTCCAAATAATCTTTGAAAGTCATTAAGAGTCTGTAGTCTATCTCTCCTAATTTGCACCTTTTGGGGTCTAATTTTTTGTAGCTCTATTTTATATCCTAAATAATTAATAGAATCTCCTCTTTGTATTTTTTCAGGAGCAATTTGTAATCCCCAGCAAGGCAAAATTTTCTTTACTTCTTCAAACATTCTTTCTAAAGTATCTGCATTTGAGTCAGCTAGTAAAATATCATCCATATAATGATAAATTATAGATTTAGGAAATTTTTTACGTATCACTTCCAATGGCTGTTGTACAAAATATTGGCACAGAGTTGGGCTATTTAACATTCCCTGTGGGAGGACCCTCCATTGAAATCTTTTAACCGGTTGAGAATTATTATAAGTAGGCACTGTGAAAGCAAATCTTTCTTTGTCTTTTTCTTGTAAGGGTATTGAAAAGAAACAGTCTTTTAAATCAATAACTATGAGAGGCCATCCTTTTGGTAACAGAGTAGGCAAAGGAATTCCAGATTGTAGAGAGCCCATTGGCTGAATTACTTTGTTAATTGCTCTAAGGTCTGTTACCATTCTCCATTTACCAGATTTCTTTTTAATAACAAATACAGGAGAATTCCAAGGGCTGGTTGACTGTTCAATATGCTGAGCATTTAGCTGTTCTTCTACCAGCTCTTCTAAAGCCTGGAGTTTCTCTGTTGTTAAAGGCCATTGCTGAACCCATACAGGCTTGTCTGTTAACCATTTTAAAGGTAGAGCTGTTGGTATTTTTGGAGGATTATCAGTTGTTGTGCCCTGTTCTTGTATAATATGGATGGCTGGTGACCACTCAAAATAATGCCTTCTAATATTTCTCTCAGAAACATGTGCTAGTTTATGATTTGTTTCTGAGATTGGAGGGATTTTAATCTGAGTATTCCATTGTTGCAACAAGTCTCGACCCCACAGGTTCATAGCTATGTTAGTGACATATGGTTTTAATTTTCCTCTCTGTCCTTCTGGACCTATACATTCCAGCCATCTTGCACTCTGTTTCACTCCAGATAATGTCCCAATTCCTAACAGTTGAACGTTTACCTCCTGAAGAGGCCAAGCTGGATGCCAAAATTCTGGTGCAATTATGGTAATGTCCGCACCTGTGTCTACCAGACCAGACAACAAAACACCATTTATTTTTATCGTTAATTTTGGTCTCTGTTCATTAATAGAAGTTTGCCAAAAAATTTTCTTTATGTTTTCTCCTGAATTTTCTATTCTCTCTTTTTCATCATCCTGACCAGCATGATTTATTCCAATAGTCATTTGGTTATTTAATCGCTCAGAGCAGGGATTTCCTCTACAGCTGCAGGAAAGGTTTGAACTGGTTTTGCTATGGGGGTCTGCATGAGGCCCCTCCGGGAGTTTCCCGAAAACTGAGGCAAAGGATTACCCTGTCTGTCCTTTGTTGATCTACATTCGTTGGTCCAGTGTTTTCCCTTACCACACCTTCTGCATACTCCAGAAGGAAGGGGCATTCTGTTGCCATTGTTCCTTGAAGAAACATTGCTTCTAGGAATGACCTGTTTACAGTCCCTTTTAAAATGTCCTTGCTTTCCACACCCAAAACATCTAACACTCCTCAAACCTTTTGAAATTACTTCTCCTACCCACGTATCATGCTCATCAACCTCAACATTAATTGTTTCTCTAATCCAATCTTCCAAAGGTGCAGATCTTGCCCTTAATGGCCTGATTATTCTTTTGCATGCTGCATTCGCATTCTCAAATGCCAAAGCTTCAATTATTGCCTTACTAGCTTCTGATCCTGAGACCATTCTGTTTACTGCTGAAGCCAGTCTTTCTAAAAAATCTGTGAAAGATTCTTTTGGGCCTTGCATAACCTTTGTGAATGACTCAGGTTTTTTTCCTGGTTCATCAACTCTGTCCCATGCATTCAAGGCTGCCATTCGACATAAAATTACGGTTTGAACATCATATAAACATTGTGTTTGTATTGAAGCATATTGGCCTTCTCCAATAAGCTGATCCTGACAAACTTGTATTCCTTTATCCCTCCATTGTGTCTCTACGTTTCTAGCTTCCTCCTTAAACCACGTTAGAAATTGAATTCTCTGGCTGGGTTCCAGAACAGCTTGTGCAAGGTCCCGCCAGTCCTGTGGTATGATCCTATTATATGTTGACCAAGAGTTTAACATTTGCTTTACATATGGGGAATGCATGCCATAAGATACTATTGCCTCCTTAAACCTTTTAAAATCCATCAGTTCAATTGGAGCCCAGATATTTTGTGTAGCCATTTGATCAGGCATCTGCTGTACGGTTACAGGATAAATTAAGGATGACTGTGTGAAAACAGGCTTTCTTTCTGTAACCTTATGATCCAAACTTGAACCAACTTCACTGTTAAAATTAACAGGTTTTTCTAAAGCTGTTATCCTGGCACTTAAATCGACTATCTTTTTAAATAGTAAAATGAGAATAAGCATGGTGATTAACTGCATAATTCCCATAATACTAATCTTTTCATATAGTTGTTCCATTGTCAGACTGCCTAAAATTTCAAACAAAACCCAATTTTCTTCCAATGTACACAGGAAACCCATTTTTTTAAATGTGGAAAAAATTTGTCTTTTAAATAGTTTCCTTTATGAATTACCAAATCTGCGTAGAACAGTAGAAATCCGAGCGAATTTCAAAAGAGCCACCTAGTGTCCTAGGTGTGAATCCAGAGAGAGAGAGAGACAGAAACAGAGAGACAGAGAGAAAGCAAGAGAGAAAGAGAAAGCGAAAGTGAAAGTGAAGGGGTAGCCAGCTAAAGCTTAAAGCCAGCCACTTGTTCCCTCTTGAGCCGAGTCAAGGCTTGGCTTTACAGCCAGGGGCCCTGTTTAGCAGGGCAGGCCTGAGCTGTTTGTAGCACTGGCTTTAAGCAAGCAGCTCACAGTCCAGCCTGAGCCCAGACCTGGGCCGGGGCTAGGGAGCCGGCTGCTCCGGCTAGGGAGCCGGCCCCAAGCAGTTTTTAATGGATTCTTGTCACGTTGGGCGCCAGATGTAGATGTAACCAATCGTCTTATTAAAATAAGAAACACAGAGCCAAGGTAAAAGAGAAAGCCGAGAGGTCAGAGCTCAGAGATAAAATCTTACCTCCTGCAGTGCTCCTAGCTTCCCCGAGAGAGGGCGGTACTTCCTGTGTCCCTGTTTAAATAATCTTTCTGTTCTGCCTTCTCATTGGTTGTAAACCCAACCACATGACTGCCTCATCACTGCCTGTTAAGTACCGCCCTCCAGGTCTTAAAGGCGTATGTCTCCAATACTGGCTGTATCCCTGAACACACAGAAATCTACCTAGCTCTTCTAACCACCACGCTCTTACTATGGCTCTAATAGCTCTGACCCCAGGGCAACTTTATTTATTAACATAAAATTAAAATAACATTTCAGTACAAATAAAATATCACCACATACCCTAATAGTTGAGGGACTCTGTATATACCCAACCTAATAGTTCACATTATCAACAAAACATAATGAAGAATGTTCGTAAACCCCAAAGGAAACAAACCAGTCTCCCATCGTCAGGAAAAGAGATAGTTATGACATTCCATAATAGCACATGGAGCTTTCTCACACATCATGTTGGGTAAAAGAAGCCAGACACAAAAGGGAACATAGGATGTGATTCCAATGTCGGACTGGCCAGGGTGTGATAACACAAGAGGGAATGTGTTCTTTGGAGATGTTTTCCCTGTGAGGTGGTGTGTGGGAGTCTGTGATGAGGGAGTGAAGCTGTATGTCTTCAGATGAGGAGTACACAAACATGTTCCCTGTAGAAAGTCACAAACACATGTACTTAAGGTTTATTATATATAATGCTTTAAAGGAAGTTGAGCCAGATTCACATATTGAACTATGTTTTAACAGATTTTTTTTCCATTTGAAAACAATTAACTTAAAAAAACTTTTGCCTAAAGGCAAAGCAGTGCCTCTTCATCCTTAGAGAAAAGGAGTACAAACTTAAATATTTCTGCCTGTTTATTACTGTTGACCATAAAATGATGTTCAGTGTTGATAAACATTTAAGGCTCATTACTCAGATTGCTTCCTTCATTTTACAGATTTTTGCTACTGTTAGAGGTCAAAATAGTGCTTTTTAATTGAGTGGTTACTAAGGGCTTTAGGTACTAAGGCTTTAAGTAGATAAATGAACTTAATTATCAAGTAAACCCTGAGATAGTGTCCTAATGAATGCTACTTAAGGAATATGTTTGTGCCTACAAACATCACTCTTGGCTTCCTCTATAATTACAGCTATTAAATTGTCTCCATGTTTTGTTTTCATGAGGCTATTCTCAGAGCAGCTATCAAGAAATGCTAATGGGGTCTGGAGAGATGGCTCAATTGTCGAGAGCACTTTCTGCTCTTCTAGAAGACTGGAGCTCAGTCCCCAGTAACCACATCAGGTCACTTAGACAGCCATCTGATGCACACACAGGCATACACTCACACACAAATGCACACATACACACACAAATAAATAAATTAAAAATCAATCTTAAAAGAAATCCTAATAATTTCTAAGCAAACACAAATTTGTTTTGGAACAATTCAGAGTTGCTTAAATTTTCTAAGGGGGAAAAACATTGCATAGAATTGCCTTCTGAATATTTGGTTGACCTTTGAGCAGCACAGATTTGGTCTGAGCAGGTTTTCTTACACCTCTTTTCTTTTCATGTGATTTGAAAAAAAGTTTGAAAAACTTGCAACTCAATCTTGCAATTTAGAAAACTTGAGAAAGTTGAAAAGAATATGTAATTAATGTAGAAAATAAAGATAGATGGTATTCTGTTTTTATTATTTAATACCATAAATATTTTCAAATCTGTTATAAATAGTTTGTCATAATTTATGTGCACACTTATAGACCATACACAACCCCATATGCCAGGGAAATGCAAACAAATATAAAAATACCATGTAAATCCTAATTATTTTAAGTGTAATCTGACAACGTTGATCAGGCTTTGGGTCAAGCGGATACTGATATAAGTTTGGGGAAGTTACAAGTTATGATCTGATTTTTTGCCCTTTATGCTATTCTTGGGTCAACTGTATTTAGGCCGTGTTGCTGATAGAATGGGGGACCATCGGGGGATTTTCCCTACTGTATGTAGGTGCTTAGAACCTGTACGTCACTTACCTCTTCAGACAGTGTAGGCTCCTCTGAATGTAAAACACATCTAATTGGGAGACAGTTGAGAGTTCTTCGCACAGATATCATTTTCTCTTGCAGTCCCATCACCAGGACAGATTCAGCACAGAGTTCACAGCGTGGGGCATTTCCCGGTGTCTATCCGGCAGCCCCTGAAAGCTACAGCCTATGTGAGTCCAACCGTTCAAGGCAGCAGCAGCATGCCTGTGTCCAATGGCATGCAGCTATATTCCAATACAGGAATCCCTACTCCAAACAAAGCTGCGACTTCCGGGATCATGGGCCGCAGTGCCCTGCCGAGACCTTCACTGGCAATAAATGGGAGTAACTTGCCTCGGAGCAAAATTGCACAACCTGTCAGAAGGTAAGAATAACTTCAGTTATTAGTTTATTTAGCTCAGATAGCTTTATCTGCACTTGGAAATTCAAAATATATCCAGGTCAGCCTCACTTTTCTCTGTCTGAGTTTAGCCGTAGGTCACTGTCCTTAATGGCTCACCCTTGGTCCCTCTTTCTCAGTTAGGTGTCTCTGTGTACTCAGAATCCCTTCTCTTAATCCTTGTCCCGTGTCCCATCTATAGAGCTTGTCATCCCCCTGCCTCAAGTTCCTTGTGTGGCTAGATTCCTCCTGTCTTCAGGCCTGTGCTCGCAGTGACACCTCTGTCCAAGGTTTGAAACACCTTAATTTTACCCATCAGGAACTTGGCCAGTTTGTATGGGTAACCAGATGGCTCAGGCAAGCCTTTTTCTCAGCTTACAAAGGTCAAGTTCTTTGTAAGGATACAGTTTAGACAGGGGTAGTGAGAGGAAATCAGGACTTATTTTCCTTAGTAAATGCAGAGATGTACCATGTTTATGGCTAACAGAATTATATGACTTAATATATGTTCATTATTGGAGACCTTCCATTTTTTTTCTTGAAAAAAAATATATCTTGAAGGAGGAGGACTGCTACTGTCAGAGAGTCGGAGAGGGTCTGTTTTTTTCAAACCTGAGAAAACATTGGGTTTTTCAAAATTATTTTTGAAATATTTTTCAAGTTCTTTTTACTATGATAGAAAAATATTTAAAATGCTAGGAATTTGTGCATGAGTTTATATATCTAACAACGTTGCTGTATGTTTTTTTTTTTTTGAACTGTTTTTCCATTAAAGACTTTACCTTTTACACTCTATCTCGACCTAGTTTTGGTATATTGAAAATTAACTTGTGCACACGGGATACATGTGGCTCTGTGCTCTGGCCTCGGGCTTCAGCAGATGGGCATGCACTGTGAGAACCCAGAAGGATGTGACTTGACACACATTTGGGACAGCGCCAACAGCTCGTCATTCCTGGGTGGAGGGACACTCATGGGAGAGGGGACCAGAGAGAGCGACGTGGCTCGTGGGGTTATTAACAGCCTGTTTGCTTTCTTCCTCTCTTCATAGCTTCCTGCAGCCCCCCAAGCCCCTGTCCTCACTCAGCACGCTGAGGGATGGAAATTGGAGAGACGGCTGCTACTGATGCAGTCTATGGACCCTTGAAGAAGCAGACACACGTGAAAATGAGGGTTGTGTTACCCAGCTGGCTGGGTAGCAGTGGATGCTGGGATATTCTTTCCCGTTCACATTTTAACCTACGTACTGCATTGTTTCCAGTGGACCAATCACCAGAGACTCATGATTGCACTTCCTCTCTGCCTGCGATACTGCCGCATTCTCAGACTCGTGGTTGCAGTATTGCTACACTTAGATCTAGGAAGTTTTTGTAGAACTGCTCTGTATCTGAATACTTTTTGAGAGAATTGAGACGCATTAATAATGCTTTGCCATATGAGGTTTTTAAAGTACCTTGTTCATTTTACTTACATGTTCTAAACATCTTTCCATTACATGTTCTGCATTTTAATACATTGCATATTTACAACTAGGTTCTATAACATGGTTTGAATTTTAATTTTTTATAGTTTACAGGAATTTTATTTTTTTGTGCCTATTTCTTTTTATGCCCATGTGAGCCACTATGGAACAACTTAAATTTTGTGCCATAAAAATATTTTTGTGGTAAGGTACTATTTTTTTAGCTCTAGGGATATATCAGCAAAAATACACCATACAATTTGAGACATAACTTTACGTTGAATGAGCACAATTTAATCTAAAGCATTGCGAGGAGACAGCCAGACGGCAGAGTTGAACGGTCTTGTCTTTTTCATTGTTAATTTATTGTCTTACATGAGTTTCATATTTATGATGGTATCACAAGCACATTGCACTTAAGACCTGCAATGTTTGCTGCTCAACCACAATTGATTTTCAATACTTTATTACAAAGGATGAAACTGTAATGTTTTATTAACAATGCTTCTGGAAATGAATGCATTTTAAAGCAAATAAATCTTTTTGATAGACCTTTTACAAAACCCATTTGCACTAATGAATGCTTTCTTATGGTCTGTGACTTACTATTTGTTACTGTGTACACTGCTGTTTTGGAATGTTCAGAAATAAAGACTCTATTTCAGCAATATCAGGTCACGCATGAATGTGCAGCATCAAAAGTGAGGCTTCCTTCCATGCTCATGGTTCATTACCGTTGTAAAAGCAGTATCTGTGGCCGTGTTCCTGGATAAGCGCATCGCAGAGATGCTTAGAAAACGCACTTTATAAAGATTACATGTTCTTTTTTCTAAAATGCATTTGATAAGAAGTACAAGGTTTTAGTTTTGTGACAAGATTTGGTCTCAGAAAGGCCACTAGAACTCAAGTAGCTTGCTGTCAGGACACACTTAGGAATGAACAGTGTCAGTGGGATCTGAGTAGCCATTGGGTGTTGGATTTGAAGGCTTTCTCGGTATCAGTAAAATAGCAAATTGCTGTCACTGTTCTGTATGACCTCATCTGAAGATATCATGAAAAGTTTCAGCAGAGGTTTAAAGAATGTCTACAGTTATTAACTTTCAGTGTTCTTGTGTGCAGTTCTATATAGAGTTAAAAGGACTTTTAAAATGACAGTCACTGGAAATGAAGAGTGGGTATATGGAGATGGATATAAAAGAGGAAATAATAATTACCAAACATGTCTTCAGTGATAACAACCATGCTAAGTGTTTTTGTCTACATCCATTGAATTTTATATCTAGCAGTCACCCACTGTTATTCACCCTTTAAAGACAGAGACCCTGAGAGGTGATTGAAAAAAAAAGGTCAAAAAAAGGTCAGCCTCTGGAGAGCATTTGGCTGGCAGACGGTGAAGCTGCTCTTTGTTCTGGTCCTTCTGACTCAGAAATCTTTCCTTCACTGTGATGGTCTCTCCTGTGAATGTGTGTAGTTAAGTTAGCATCTAGATGCATATATCATATACATGATATAGATCAGCTAATATATTTCATTCAAGGTCTCTTCATCTTGGATTTTTATATTCTAGAGAGAGAGTATAAAACCTTAAGTTAGCAAACCACAGTCTTCTCCGTCCTGAGAGCCATGGAGGGAAAAGGAACCGTGGTAAGGAAACTTGAGAGGACACTGGGCATCATATAAGTCATGTTCAAAGAGGCAGCTGGCCAGATGGCCTACTGGACAGGCACTGAGAGAGACTCACTCCTAAAGACTCTTCATGACTTTTTTAACCTGGAAATTCTTCGTAACACAAAATCATGGATGTTTTCATATTTCACTGTAGGATCCAGGTAAGTACGGTAGACTCCCAGGAAACAACTTAAAATGTTACACAGTAGGTAAGTGGGTGGTAGTCATTAGACTGTGGTCCCCACCCCAGGTGAAGTGTGTTTGGGAGATTTGGAGAATAGTCCTGAAAGTCATGCGGATGAAGTCAGGAAGGTGACATGCAAGGCCAGGTAGGGCATGATAGGCCACAATGCGGACTTTGATTTTACTCGGAAGAAGAAATCTCTTTCCTGATCTTAAGAAGCAGAGTCTATGACTTGACTGACCATGCCTGGCATTTGTGGAGAATGGACGGTAGGAGCCCAATTGTGGACGCCAGCAAGGCGAAAGCAGAGGAACCTCCACCTAGTCTGGAAGGGGCATGCCATCACTTTTACAGTCAATTCATGAAAAGCTTGTCTCTAGGTCCAGTCTTCAAGAGGAAGAGTTTACACAGGAATGTGAGTACAAGGAGATAAGGACTGTGAAGGTCCTGTAGAAACTGTTGGTAAGACATTTCTATGACCTTCACCAGACCTGTGCCCATCTAATTTACAAAAGCGGTGCAATCCTGAGTGTTTTCCAGTGGCATGCAAGAATTCCGGTTGTCCCAAGGTGTTGGCATTGTTTGCCAGCCTTTAATGTTTAAACTGCAGCTGTGTTCATGCCTCTCTGGTCCCTGGGTTGCTAGTGAGATTAAATATCCTTTCATTTTCATTCATATATTGAATGCTTATATAGAATCATTTATAGATTTTTGTTTAGCCCATTTTTCTATGAGAGTTTTTTTTAATTGGTTTGTGATGTTATTTATACATTTTTCTAAGTCTTTTTTTTCATTTACATATGTGGTCTTTTAATTTTCATAGTAGGGTGTTTTGAGTAGAATTATTCATCACATTTGAATTTTATGCAGTTTGTCATGCTGTTGGGGGTTTTGGTTTGTTTTGCTTTTTACAAATATTTTAGAAATATTTGGTTTTTTTTTTTTTAAGTGTGTGTGGAAAGAGAGGGAGGGGAGGAGGGAGAGAGATAGGAAAAAAATGTTCCCGAGGAATCTGGAGACATCGGAGCACCTGATGAGCGGCTGTAAGAAGTGTGGGCCTCACATGGGGGCTGGGGACCCAAACTCTGCACTCAGCAGGAACAGCATGTGCTTTAAACACTGTGCTGTCTCTGCAGCCCTTGCCATGTTGTTTTTAAAGGTTAATCTTAAAGGAATGTGCCCTTGTCCTATGATCAATAAAAAATGGATTCTCCTATATTTTAGAAGTTTTATTATTTTGCTTTCATGCACAGGTTTATAGTCAGCCTTGGTTTTTAATGGGCTATATGAAGTAGAGGTACAGTTATATTTTCTATCTTCCATGTGGCTGTCTGGTCTTATTAACACTTACTGAAAAATCCCATTCTTCTCTGTGCTGCACATCAGTTGTCCTGTGTCTGTCTGGGCCATCTGTGCTCTCAGAACTGTACACTCAATACCACTGTAGCTTCACATGCTTTTAAAGAGCAGAATGATCTTCCTACCTTGTTTTGTTTCAGGTGTCATGGCTAATCCCTTTTATTATACACACACACACACACACACACACACACACACACACACACTTATTCAAACTCGTCAGGTTCTTGCTAGCATCTGGCTAGAATTTTTACTAAGAATGCATTCAACTTGGGATAAATTTAATTTTTACAATTTTAAGTCTTAAACTCCATGAACACAGGCTAACTTTTATTCAAGGCTTCTTTAAACTCTTATTAAAATTATACAAATTCCTCATGGAGGATATGTTTTGCCAGATTAATTTATAGGAATTTGACCTTTATGCTATTTTGTAATTGATATCTTAAAAGATTCTCCAAGGCTTCCTATGAATATTTTATTCAATAATCTTAAATATATGCTGTCACTATATGTATCTTTGTAGACTTTATATAAGCCAAATGTCTTTCTGTTAGTTTGATTTCTTTCTTTTCTACCTGTTTATTTTCTTTCTGCCTGAATGACAATAGAAGGTATCTTTCTTTTTGTGTTTTACTAATTTTAAAAGGAGAGGAATTTTAATAAAAGTTGTTCTTTGATAATTTCTCATATTACATAATACATTCTGGTCATTCTTTCCCACCCTTTCTTATTTTTCTCCCACCCTTCCCAGCATCTCCTTCTCTTCCTTTACAAATGTTTCCCCAAAATTCATTGTGTTTTGTATCCTAGAGAGTATAGTTAGAGCTCTCTGTGTGACCCTGGGTTTGGAACTATCTATTAAAGCCTGGCTGTCATGCCTTTCTCTCAGAGTCTGTTAGTTGCTAGTACATCAGAAGTGCTGGCAGGGCTGGCCCCTTAGGGCCCCTTTCCCACCCATGGCTGGCTCTTAGGAGTATCTGACTTGTGTGGGCCCAGTGCCAGTAAGTGCCGCTGCTGTGGACTCATGGTCGTCATGGCTGGGTCGTGTTGGAAGAAGGCATTTGGCAGTTCTTTCTATCTTCTGGCTCTAACATTCTCTCTGCCCCTCTCCAGCAATGTTCCCTGAGCCTTAAGTGAATGATAGAAATGTCTTCTTTAGTTTGCTAATAAATACTATGCTTTGAAGAAAAGAATGTGAATATTAACACACATATCCTGCATACGTCAATTAGTGTAGTCAGTCTTTTTATTTGCTGACTTACATAGTTTTTTTTTTTTCTGTTGAATCTTGAGAAGTTGAGGTTCTGATATTCTATCATGGTTATGATGTGTGTATTAAACCATTCTATACGGTTGTGTGTGTATCAGTTACTTTTCTATTGCTTTCATAAAATGCCGTGACCAAAAGCAGCTTAAGGAAGGAAGAGTTTGTCTCCTTTGTTCCAGAGGGAGAGAATCCGTAGTGGTTGCAGATGGCAAGAGCCAGAATCTTAGAGATCCCATCTTCATCTGCAGACAATGTAGAGACAGTGAACTGGAAGTGGGACAAGGCTCTAAACTCTGAAAACCTGCTCTCAGGAACACGCCTAAAGGTTCCCTGTCTGCCCTAAACAGTGCCACCAACTGGGAGAGAGGTGTTCAAATACGTGAGGCTATGGGGAACATTTCTCATTTAAACCACCACAATGAGCTATTGTGAAAGCCAGGAGGGGCTTGGGTGATGGCTGTGATGAAGGCTTGAGTTTGGATTCCCAGCATGCACAAGAAAGCTGGGCATAGCAGCACATGTCTGTGGTGATATTCTGTTCCCCAAAATATTGTGCACCCTAATAAACTTATCTGGGGTTAGAGAACGAAACAGCCACTATACATAGAGGCCAGAAAATGGTGGCACACATGCCTTTAATCCTAACATTCCAAAGGCAGAGATCCATCTGGATCTCTGTGAGTCCAAAGCCCCACTGGAAACAGCCAGGTATGGTGACACACAACTGTAATCCCAGGAAGTGGTGGCAGGAAGCAGAAAGGTATATAATATAAGGCATGAGGACTAGGAACTAGAGCTGGTTAATTTTTTAGTAGCAGTTTAGCTGAGATCCATCTGGATGAGAACTCAGAGGCTTCCAGTCTAAGGAAACAAGATCAGGTGAGGTGAGGTGAGGTGAGGTGGCTGTGGCTTGTTCTGCTTCTCTGATCTTCCAGCATTCACCCCAATAACTGGCACTGGGTTTGTTTTCATTAATAAGACCTTCTAACAATTCGTGCTACACATGTCTGTGACCCCGGTACTAAGGGAGACATCAAGTGAGCCTCTGAAACTTTCTGGCGAGCCTAGCCTATCAGCTCCAGGTGCAGTGAAAGATCTGACTCAGAAAAACAAAATGGAGAGTGATTGAAAAAGATTGCTGACCTTTATCCTCCACACACATGCATACACCCGCGAGCATGTACACGCAACACACACAGATACACAAGTGCTCAAAAATTAGATGGATTTGATTTACTAATGTTTTAAATTTTATCCAATTTTATGGAATCACAGTATTACAAAAGTCTGTATAAGAAGAAAGTACTCCAAACTTTTTGAGATTAACATTATTGGGGAGAAATTGTCTTGTATTTGAGCCCCCCCCCCCTAAATATCTGATAAATGTGGACTTTGCAATCATCAGGCTTACAGTGCTGTTCAAGTTGGAATTTCATGATATGGGTGGATATTTATTCTGCATCTAAGAGCATTGTGAATCTAAGAGCATTGTGATGTGGCCTCCAACAATGATATTTCTGTTTATGTATGTGGTTGTGTCAACACTTGCTTTATGCCTTTTGAAGTCACATGACTTTGGTGAATCCATATGTAATATACTTTATCTCCCTGACAGAGTGAACTTGTCATCAATGGAGCTTCCTGGTGTCTAATATTTTTAAACCCACTTTTCTGATATTAGATAAATACCTTGTATTTTTTTTTTGTTTTGTTTTGTTTTGTTTTTCGAGACAGGGTTTCTCTGTGTAGCTTTGAGCCTTTCCTGGAGCTCACTTGGTAGCCCAGGCTGGCCTCGAACTCGCAGAGATCCGCCTGGCTCTGCCTCCCGAGTGCTGGGATTAAAGGCGTGCGCCACCACCGCCCGGCTATACCTTGTATTTTTTAGCTTCTGTAGAGTGGATATTTTAAAACCTTATGCTTTCAAAGGTTTAGCTGTTTCTGAAATATTTGCTTGTTTTTTGAGACAAGGTCTCTTGCTCTCCTGGGCTGCCTCAAAGTGATGATTCTCATGCCTTAGCCTCCCCCTAAGTGCTGGGTTTCAGGATGAGCTACCATAGCCATCAAATCATTAGCATTGCTGTGTGCAAGCAACATGGTTCAGTTTTTGTTTTGTGAATGACAGCTACGGAAATCATTGCCCTCGGTGTGAACCTGTAAGCCATCACTTCATGAGATCATCACTGACACGTTTGAATTTAAGTCTACCTTAGCTGCTTCCTTTTCTTCCACTCACCTTTGTCTCCATTTTATACTCTCCTGGGCTGTTTGATCTTAAGATTTTTTTCTTCCCCATTATCTAGAGAGTATATTCTAATTCTCTTTTGTTACTGTTCTAGTAGTCACCCAAGAAACAGCAGTTTGTACCCTCAATGTACACACACACACACACACACACACACACACACACACACACACACACACACAAATTAATCTTTATTCAGCTTTACCATCCCTTTAGGCAATATGAGATTCCTTAGTTTCTTCCATCTTTCTAATCTTTGTATTTGCACTTCAAGTTTCAGGTAGAAATTGGGGAAAGCGATCATATGTAGATGGTGGGCATCTTGGAAACTCAGAGAAAAAAACATGGAAATGATTCAACATTTAAGATAAAAGATCTAGAGAAAGGTCCTCGGTGTTGTGATGGGGCTGAGAGGACAAACAGTCTCTGATAGGCTTGGCAGGTTTCTCTTCATTTTAATTCCTTCATTTCTGTTATTCCTTTATGAGATCTATGGTGAACTTGTCATTGCCCTGCCTGAGCCTCCCCAGTACCTAGCATTACAGGCATGCACCTTTACATGTAGCTTGATATTTAACTTTAAATGAGGTCCCGAGTTCATTCACTGAACAAGTATTTATTCAGAGTCTGGGTTTTGTGTTAGATGCTGAGGACATACCAGACATGGCTCAGAAGAGGAAGCTGAGCACCTGTGGGCATTACAGGAGGGGATGATTATCCAGGAGAGATGGAGAAGAATCTGAGGTGTTGGAAGGGCCAAAGGACAATTGGTATGTCTGGACCTGAGTGCTTGTGCAAGACTGACAACATGATTTATGGGCTAGTGCAAGGTGAAATGCAGGCCCATCATTGAAAACATTCAGGATTTAAAAAAGGAGATAGGAAACTATCAATCCAGGCACAGGACCATTTTGTGTGTGTCCACGAGTGAACTCCTGTTCTCCTGTGTGTGTCCACGAGTGAGCTCCTATTCTCCTGTGTGTGTCTACGAGTGAGCTCCTGTTCTTCTGTATGTATCTACAAGTGAGCTACTGTTCTTCTGTGTGTGTCCACGGAGTGAGCTCCAAGCACTAGAAGATATAAGAACTAAGTTTCAGGAAGACGCAGGGCAAGGTCCTTTAATTGTCAGGTTTAGTTTAGGCTTGTCCCACTAGCTCTTTTAACTTAGTTTAACCTGTTTCTATTTACCTATGCTTTTTCGTGGTTTTTTTTTATTAATTATTAATTAATTAATTAATTAATTAATTGATTTTTTTAACCTTTCTTTCATTCTGTATGCCCTACTTTCCTGCTTCCTCTGTGTCTGGCTGTCTGGACCCTGTCATCTCATTTTCTGTTTTCCTGAGCCTAAATTTCTCCTCCTACTTACTCTCTCTTCCCAAAGTTCCACCTATACCTCCTCCCTTGCTATTGACTGTTCAGCTTTTTATTAGACCAATCAGGTGCCTTAGGCGGGCAAGGTGAAACAGCAACACATCTTTACATAGTTAAACAAATATTCTACAACAAGATGGGAAGCTCATATTGTGCAAGCACATGAGCAGGGTGCTTCTCAGTTCTTTAGAAACATCACTGATGAAATTCACTTATAGCCTTGGAGAGTGAAGTGTTAGTGTCCTGCCTTTAAAATGAGAAAATTCAGGGAAAGAAAGGTTAGATAGTTTGTCTGAGGTCATGGAGTTGTTTAGAAACAGAGCCTGAATTCAAAGTCAGGCTTTTCAACAAACAAGGACTGACTTGAGCAAATATGAATTCAGTCACCCACTTTACCTTTCTATGAGGATGGATTGAAGAGAGCTCAGGGTGGAATCAGGGACAAAATATTCGTGGCCATTTGGTTTTGAGGGGATAACATATAAAAAAGAACAGTGCATGCAAAAAAATAAAAGCTCAATTCTGAATGAATTGAATTCCTTCTCTGCATTGCAGAGTGGGAAAGTACTACAGAGGTAAGCTGAGGGGTGGAACTGCACCCATGAGAGATAAGATTGGTAAGCGGGCTTTGAGGGAAAGCATAAGGACACACTTAATTTTAAAGCAATTTTCCCCACCATGTCAGCTGTTTATTATTCTTCTTGGTTAAACATTTAAGGCAGTCTCTTTTAACTACTCTTAAATACGCATTGCCAGTCACTAGAATGAACCACACAATCTAAGGGCAGAACTTACCTGTCTAACTCTAATGGAGCTTGTGTGCCAGCATCTCTGTTCTCTGTGACCCACACCCATAACAACTATTCTTCTGTCTATTTCTGTCAGGTCATTATTTTTATCCCATATGTAAATGAGATCATATGGAATTTGTCTCTGGACCAGCAATTTCAATGGCATACCCCCAAAACTGAAATAAATACACCCCAAAGATAATTGCCCTTCCCATGGTCATTGTAGAATTATTTACTATGCCAAGTTATAGAAATGGCACCAATTGGAGAAAACTTTAACACACACACACACACACACACACACACACACACACACACACACACCACTGGAATCCTATTCAGCTTTAGAAAGAAATTGTGACACTCTGGATGAACTTGAAGGAAATTACATTAAGTGAAATAAGGCAGATTTTGATAAGAGGTATTTAGTGTCTCCAGATCATTGGACAGGCCATGAGCCAGGTTAGGTGTGCCTCTGAGGATGGCTGTCCATGTAGCATCAGAGACCCAGCCTGTCAGGGTACCTGCCAGGGTGTAGGAATGACAAGTCTTAAGTTGCTACTGAAACCGATCTCCACTCACATACTGCACTTGCTATGGACCAGGGATCATAGCTGCGTCAATCTCAGCCAATCTGCACCAACCAGGTTGGATGAGTCATGTGTCAACAATCTTAAAACTGTGACCAGAAGTGGGACTTCCAACAGCACTGTCACAGAATGAAGGGAATGCCCCCAGAGTTGTGCTAACAGAAATGTCATGTTCTGTTGACCAGTCCTGTTTCACTGCAGGGATGCTGACTGGTGAGCACTAATTCCACCTGAAAGGGAGATAGATAGAAATATCATATCCAGAGGAGGATTGTATTCACATAGACATGGATGAATGAGAAGGGAGGTATAGAAGGATCATGAGCATCAGGTAGACAGGCTTGGCAGAAGATTTGGTTTCAACAGGTAAGTCACTACGGTGATTGGTGTCTGACAGCCTTTCATCCAAAGAGATGAGGAGGAGCAGTCGGCTGTCCCCCCACAATCTGATGTCATCACAGGCCACAGCTTTAACACATACCTTACCGCGGTGTACTGTGGCCAGCCTTTCCCCACCTCTGAGAGCCATTTTCCTAGTCTCATTGCTTGACTGCTGAATGGGTGACCGCCCTGTCACATTAAGGGGGAGAAGCACCCCACTTCCTGCACCCGTTCTTTGATTAAAGACCAATACAGTGTCAGATCCTGAGACAGGCCCGGTAGTTTAGCTGGGAAGTGCAGGAAATACTGCAAGTGAGAAAGGACAAAGGAAGTATTAAAAGGCTGATTAAGCAACATGCCACTGTGGATAACTAGCTTAAGGCCCCGAGGACCTTCTGAAGGCAGTATAAACACGTACCCCACACACTCAAGGGCTGAGCTCTTCGTACACCATGTCTGTGTTAGCTGGATTTTTTTTTTTTTTGTCAGCTTGATACAATCTAGGGTCACCTGGGAAGAGGGAACCTCAACTGAGAAAACGCCTCCATCACATTGGCATGGAGGTAGTCTGTGGGGGCAGTTTCTTGGTTAATTATTGATAGGAGAGGGCCGGAGGGGGATCCTGCAGGTGGTCACAGCAGGCAGGGAAGCAAACTGGGATTTCCAGGAGTCTGGTGCCAGGTGGTTTATTCACAACAAATCTAAACACAGTATAATTTTTGGAAAAAGTTTCCGGGTGTAATAGAATCCGAGGTGCACAAGGGGGCGGAATTGCATGAAAACTCGACTCAGGGTATGTGTCGTTCAAGAAGATGGGTTCTGGAGATCGGCTACCTTTACTAGCTTAAGAGCCTAGGGACAGTTCTGGCCTGGTCTCAGTCACACAGATAGCACAGAGGTCATTTGGGCTATTAGCCACCTCTGGGCCTGGTTAGAGGAGCTTGTTGTGACCTGACCCAACAGATAACACAGATCACCAGGCTATTAATCACTTCCAATTCCAAACATTCTGGATGGAAGAACAGGTTTTGTGTCCGTTCCTCTGAGAGGACAATCCTGTGTGCTTAACATTCCTGGCTTCTCTGGAGATTGTGTGTGTGTGTGTGTGTGTGGGGGGTAACAAGGACCTTCACACTGGGCTCCCAACATCAGCCCACTATGGGTGGTACTAACCCTGGACAGATTGTCCTGGTAGGTGTAAGAAAAGTACCTGAGACTCAACAGCAAGTCAGTGAGCAGGATTCTATCATGGCTTCTGCTAACTGACTCCAGGGTCCCGCCTTGAGTTCTTACCCTGACTTCTCTCCGTGGTGTTCAAGGATAGACGGTGATGAGAACACATAAGGCACTTAACCTCGCCCACGCCCATTGCTTTGATCATGGTTTTATCTCACAGCGCTGGCAAACCAACGAGGACCACATCCCACCAGCTGGCAGTTGAAGTCCACCTCTGGGAGTGTTAGCCGGTTCATCCAGCGCCCTCATGTTGGAGTGCGAAGCTGTCTGTCTTCGCCAGCTTTGGAGGAAGCTGTCCGTCATCAGAAGAGCCATCCACGGTGCTCTAAATCAGGGCTGCCAAGCTAAGGCTCATAGTCTAAGTCCTGCCTCCAGCCTTCTTTCATCGTTTGTAGCTGAAGAATGAGTTTTAGATTTTTATAGGTGTGAAAACTATATGGCTTCCATAGCCTGAAACAGTCACTAATGCGACTTCACAGAAAGGGTTGGTCAATCTCTGATTTAAATGACTGTATCGCAAGAATCCTTGTCTCAGGTTCAAAACAACCATCCGTCCTCACTCCGTGTTCCAGTGTGGCCCTGTCTCACTTTGTAAAGACAATAGGGGGCGCTAGAGTCCAAGCCAGAAGAGAAAATTAAATTGAGCAGCGTGCTAACTTGGTGAGGCTTCAAGTCATCTTCCGCTGCCTGGTGCAGGGCCTCTCTCCACTGCAGAAGGAGCGGGTGCCACAGCATTCTATGTCCAGGAAGGCGAGAATCCTGGATCCTGCCGTTCACACCCTTTATGATGCTTCACATTGTCCCTCCATTTCCCCAGTATAATTGGGTTTTGAACCAAACATCCATTGATTTAATGTATTTTCCTATACTAGAATATATAGCATGTAAATTTATTGAAAAAAATTCTAAACATTTCTTCAAGGTTATGAC
Organism: Peromyscus maniculatus bairdii; assembly: GCF_049852395.1. NCBI lineage: Eukaryota > Metazoa > Chordata > Mammalia > Rodentia > Cricetidae > Peromyscus > Peromyscus maniculatus. The sequence continues at coordinate 101,341,483 of NC_134860.1, forward strand.
TTTTTAAAAAACAAAAACATTCTACGTGGTTCTATAAAATACCTCTTTCAAAGTCAGATAAATCAGATAAATTCTCTATCCCATTTTAACGAACGAGCATTTTGTTCAGTTGTACAACGGTCAACAATAGTTACAATAACTTAATTTTTAAAACGACACTCAGACTGATAAGAACATTTTGGAAAGATGGTTCAGCAGTTAAAAATGAGTACTGCTTTTGCAGAGGACCTGAGTTTGGTCCCCAGCATCCATGTGGAATGGCTCATAACCACCCGTAAGTCCGAGCCAGGCTGAACTGAATTAACCTGTTACAAAGCCGACACGAATGTCTGGGTGGCGGCTTTCCTTTTTAGTGATCAGGGTCTTCAAATGTCAAGCTATGAGCTGTGGGACCAGACACTTGTTTTGTTGGCTCTGTTTCGCCCCAGGGCCCAGCAGCGTTTTGTCCAGGAGTCCTTTCGTAATTGTCTCTGGCTCCAAGGAGTCTTTCTGAAGGGATCCAGGCTCCTTTAAGACCCAACTTGTTTAACTCAAATCAGATAAACCTGAACCCAGGAGTCATGGATTCTATCAGAGGCACATTTTAGCGGGAGCTTGAGGAATTACACAAACTGCTCACTAGGGGGCAGTAGTCGCACGGCACCGCCTTCAAGTTGCGCCTACCACACTTTATTTGTTAAAGGTCAAATTAACAGAAAGGACCAAAGAATACTTCCTGATTAAAAGTTTCATATTACCCAGCCAGTCTTACACCATCTGTAGTTCAAAAGGATCATTTTTTTTATTCGCTCGGGCCTTCCAAACATCCGAGTTATTCCGTCTAATATTTCCTACTTAATATTTTCTATTTTGTGTCATTTCTGTTAAAAGCAGGTCACAAGCCAAGATTTGGAAAATAGTTTTAAGGGACACTTTTTTCCCTTAATAAGTAGTATGGGTAAATTTATTCATAGACAATCATAAAATTATGTTTATGCGAAATAATTGTTTCTGAATGGATTTAGTAGGAACTTCGCTGTAGGTACAAATGGATAAAGAGCTGTGCAATAATCCAGAAGTTTATTTCCCATCAGCACGAGACAAACAGCAATACCAGTTCAGTCCTCAGGAGGGCAGCATCTACCCAAGCTATAGAGAGACCTCAGTAGCAGGCTTCCTTTTCTAGGAGTAGAAACTCTGGTAAGTGAGTTACTCTACCGCGAACAAGGAGCAACAAAAAGTGGCTTATACTTGGCAGTTAAGAATCGGTCTTTCAAAACCAAAGACCTCTGATTTTGTTTGTTTAATCCGAGGCATTTCGTTAGTACTTTGCCCCTGGCTTCTGTCTTTCCTTTTACATCCCCCCCCCCCCCCCCCCGCCCTCCGGCTAGGTCATCCAGGCAAGCCTTAGTAACGGTGGGTCCTGAAGATACGGCAGTCATAAACATAAACGTACTGTGCTGATTCAGAGTCACTGCAAACAGTCTGCCTCCCCCCTCCCCACCGCCCCCCGGCTCTGCCTCCCACCAACCGCCTCCCATGTGTGCTGACTGGGGCTTGTCTGACTGGCACCTCCGTGAGAAACGATGAATCTTTTGACCGGTGTTCAAGAGGAAGAAGCCCAGTGGAGACGCTGTTATCTGCACACTTTGACCTCTGGGTGCTTGGGAGAGGTTCTTTCTAACGCACAAATAAACAAAATCAAGCTGTTTAATAGGACGTCCTTACAATATCCAGCCATTTCAGCTCAAATCTGTGCTGACTCCAGGAATGAAACATACCATTTTCATTGGCTTTCTTTTGTGCTACTGTGGACTCAGAACCACCTCACCTTGAAAATCACTGTCTGAGTTAATACTGCCCTGTCCTCAGTTCCCAGAAAATAGACAGTGGGTCCACTCAGTCTTGTCAGATGTGGAACAAATTTCCTGCCCTTTGTTTTACTTGGGTGTCTATAGCCACAGGTTGTAGCACTGGCCCTAGGTAGGTATTTGTAGCATGAATCTTAAATGGTCTTAATAAAAAACAAACCCAGAGCCAGATATTGGGGGTGAATGCTGGAAGATCACAGAAGCAGAACAAGCCACAGCTTCCTCACCTCTCCAAATCCTCAGCTGATCCTGTTTCCTAAGACTGGAAGCTTCTGAGTCCTCATCCAAATGGATCTCAGCAGAACTGCTGCTCAAAGGCCTAAAAGCTTAACCAGCTCTAGTTCCTGGTTTTCACGCCCTGTATGCCTTTCTGCTTTCTGCCATCACTTCCCCGGATTAAAGGTGTGAGTCACCATGCCTGGCTGTTTCCAGTGTGGATTTGAAGATCGGGATGGATCTCTGCCTCTCAAGTGATAGGATTAAAGGCATGTGCTACCATTGTCTAACCTCTATGTTAATAGTGTGGCTGTTCTGTCCTCTGACCCCCAGACAAGTTTATTAGGATGCACTCTATTGGGGAACACAATATCACCACAGTATTTGTTGCAAGTAATTCCTTTTTGGGTGATGTTTATTTAAAAAGACCATGTTTTTCCAGTTCTGAAGACCCAAAGTGTGTTTGCTCTATTACTTCTGAGGATACCGTATTATTTCCTTTGACTGATGTGCACATAGTCTTCTGACACTTGACCTGCCTCCTCCTGCTCTCCGTCCTCCGCACATGTTGCTTGCTCTGCTCACAACGCTGTGCCCATGACTCTCTCTGAAGCTCCTTTCTATACGTCGGTGGTCATGGAGACCTGTTTGGGAAGCTTATCCCGTCTGCACGTTGTACAGTGCCGTATGTGACCTCAGCGTTGGAGGCTCCTGCTAAGACTAGGACTGTGCTCTCCTCTTAGGACCTGTCGTGCTGTCTGGTTGCGGGAGACTCACAGCATCAGTTCCTGTGTGAACAGAACCACAGGGAGCTACTGATGCTGTGGATGATCTTGAACTGACAGACACGATGCTTGCTGAATAAGCTGTTGGAGGATGCATTCTGTAGGGACAAAGAGGACAGCATGGTAGGGGAGTGGCTGGATGTGACACTTCAAGCAACTTGACAAAGGGAGTTCTCAGGTGAAAGCGGGCACTGTTAGAGTTAGAAGAGGTCGGGAGACACGGCCGAATACTTTGCCTGAGGGAAGGATTGGTGCCAGATTTTCAGCACGACATCTTTCTTGCTGGTTGGTGGGACTTGCAGACAGGCTAGTCTGCCTGCAGGCCGCGATGTAGAAGAGGGTGTAAATGCACAATGACTTGGGTGGGGGGTTGGTGGGTTATGGTGGGGCCAGGCCTTGAAGGGGGTAGATGAAAGGGAGGAGGCTTGAGCTCCCGAGAATGAGAGCAGCACACCGTGTGAGGGAAGTGAGAGCAGGACCCCTCGTGAGAAAACCCAAAGGATATCTTAGAGCCCCGAGTCCTGCTTCTGATTTTACTTCAAAATACAGGCCTATTTTCTCCTGAAAAAAATTGTAAAAACCCTGTATCTTGTTTTAAAACACCGTTTCATCCCTCTTCTTACACACAGGCTTCCAGATCTCTCCTCTTTCATTAAAGGCAATCCCAGGCAGTGGTCTCTCCCAGCTGCTCAGAGACTGGCTTCCAGCAACAACCCAGGGCCCACTGGCATCCTCACCTTTCCCAGAAGTGACCAGGGTCACGGGGGTTGCTGTGGCCCAGCAACTGTTGGCCCTGCTCAACCCCAGGGACCAGACTGTTATTCTGGGGCTCATACAGGAAACACATTGTACATGTGGAGGGAAGTATCTCCCAGGCTAGGGACAGAGAAGGCAACTCATGGCTCAGCCTCTCAGCAGCTGCAACTGTTTGAAACCACAATTTAGAGACGACATGGGGGGAAACGCATTTCTAAAACTCAGGGACGAGCCACATTCTAGAACTTGGCTAATGCGTTTGATATGTGTACAAATATTTCAGTATGGATCATGGAGGGACAGACCCTTAGGAAAACCAGAATCCTCAGTGAGTTTGTGCAAGCTGGGCTGCTTGGCTTTGTCACAGCAGGCACTTCGGTTGATGGACACACCCAGTTGTTTCTCCAACTTAAGAAAGCACAGGCCATGTTCACTGCTGACACACAGATGAATGTTAGAAGGGGGAGTGAACTGAACATCCCTTGATTCCACCTTTTAATTTTTATTCACATTTCTAAAAACACAGTATGTGACTGATGTTTGAAAAAGAAGTACAAGAATACTCAGTGAGAAGAGGATTTCTGTTTGAGTGTGTTGATTTTAATCTTTTGAGATGGAGTCTAGGTGGTCTAGGATGGCCTTGAACTTATAATCCTCCTGTCTCAGCCTTTCAAATGCTGAAATGACAAGTGTGTATTTCATTGGGGTGTGGTGTGGTGGTGGTGGTGGTGGTAGTGGTGGTGGTGGTGTGTGTGTGTGTGTGTGTGTGTGTGTGTGTACATGCTCAGGTGAGATCAGGTGCCTAAGGAAGCTAGAATTGGGTGTCAGAATCTCTGGAACTGGAGTTACAGGTAGTTTGTTGGACATGGGTGCAGAGAACCAAACTCTAGCCCTCTATAAGAGCAGCAGGTGCTCTTAACGACCGAGTCACCTCTCCAGGCTCCCCCTCATTATTATCAGACATATAAGAAGCAATCTGATTGAGCAACAAATAGAAATATGGATAAAGAAACTATCATTCTGTATTTACACTGAGTAAGTAAAAGCACACAGAACAATATAAAAAAACATCTTGGAAACATGATGTTAAATCAGGAAAGCTAGTGACAAAGCAAATTTTCCAAATGACAGAGTTCGGGTAAATTTTCCTATGGAAGCAAAATTATAAATGGCATACAATCACATAAGACTGTAATGAAACTTACAAGCATCTGTAAGAGGAGCAAAGCTCCAATTCAGGAGAATGATCTTCCCAGCAAGGGGAGGGTTAAAACATGAGGAAGTGGGAGGAATGGGTTGTTATAGTTAAAATATCATTTTTTAAAAAAATTAAAATTCTGCAGCTCATCGAGTAAAATGCTAAAACTTATTCTGTTTTTACAGTAGACACGTAGATGACTGCTTTGTCTTCTTTTGGTGTTTATGGGGCATAAAGATAAAATTATGCCTCAAAGGAGAACGGCTGCCTAAAGACTTGGCTCATCTGTCGCTAGCCCCTTTAAATGGATCCCTTCTGTGACATCACTGGAGGGGGAGGCTGCAAGAAGAAACACATACATTTGGATACCAAGAGGTTTCTATTTTCTTACACACTGGAAGCTCCCAAAAGGAAAAAAAAAAAGTCTGCGACCTCTGTGTGCCAGTCTAGTGCCTCCAGCCCAGCGCTAGAAACAAAAAGGGAGATAAGAGGCATCTTAACAAGACATTCACTTGTTCTTCTGAATAGCTCCAAGTGCGTTCCCAGGACCCCGCATACAGCTTCACTGGGGTCCCGAGATTCCCATCCAGGTCACATTTCCAGCGCTATTGGCTGGTCTCTGCAGTCTTGTCCTTTTCAGTATGGAACTGGAAGGGCTTTGTTCTAGGAATGTGGCCTGGGGAATCCTGGGTAGACAGGTTTAGCCCGCTTGCATCTGGCTCATTGGATTACATCTGGCTCGTTACTGGGTTGGCAAACATGGAAAGTGAGAGCAGTGTAAATTTGAGAGGAGTTTTTATTTAGCACTAACTGATGAAGCCTTAACATATTTTCTCTATGTGCCTGCCACATTTCTGAAGGTTTGCATGATTTCTATGCCTACATCAGAGTTTTTGCTGTTTTCTGAGCCAAAGGTGTAGTGAGAATTACATCAATATGATACAGAGAACTAGAAGTTGGTCTCACATTCTTTTCTATGTGAAGTCCTGGATTCAAAGTTGCATTTTCTCCAGGCAGAAAGAGGACAAGCACACGTGTGTTTAGTGCTGTTGGGACTGGTGACTGACAGCCCTGTTTAGCTGTCACAGGGGCGAGCCAGGTGCACTCTGCACACCGATCGATCATTGCACTTCCTTTACACAGGCCCCTCTGTCATTAACGCCTTAATTTCCGCTACCTATCATTTGTTTCAAGCAGTTCATCTGATTGCTTCCAAAGGGAAAGAAAAATCCCTCGGCATTCTAATGCAGACGTCAGAGCTTACTGAGTAGTGAGTGCTTGGGTAGATGTGGGCTCTACTGTAAGTTTAGAAATTTAATCTCACCGTGAGAGTTCTTAAAGAATACAGAAGCACGAAAAACCATCAGGGTTGGATCTCCCACACCTACACCTTCAGGGCCAGCTCTACTGTGTTGTTCAAGCATGATGTAGGGGTCCACCCTCCCGAGTGCTGCAGCAGAGGAGGGCAGCTTCAGCTCTTCCTTTCTTAGGACCTCAGGACCTGCCTCAGGCATTGATGGGGGTGGGGCATTTCTCTCCCATCCACGCAGGTGAGTGACGGGGACAGCTCTCCCATGCTCACAGCATTGGGGCTGGCTCTCCCACATCTCTGCCAGTGGGGTTGGCTCTATTTGTGTTGGCCATGTGAAGTGCAGGGCCTGCTGCACTTCAGCAGCTGGGGGCAAGGGAGACAGGGGCAGCTCTCCTGCCCTTCTGACATTAGGGCCCGCTCTCCCACCTACCTTGGGCATTGATGGGGATGGGGGTAAGTCAACTTTTAAATTAGTACTCTGTATATATATATATATATATATATATATATATATATATATATATATATATACATTACCTAAATATATATATATTACCTAAAACAATATCTCATATCAACATTTTATGCATCAAATTGGTGATTTGGCTAAAGAGTTAATGGAAAATATAAAGGGAAATACAAAAATGGACTCAAAAGGGCACTTTCTACAAAAACCAGTCTTCATCTACCCTTCTGAAATATGGCCCTCAGAGATACCACCTCTCCTTGTACTCACCAGGAAGAGGTGCACAGTCCAGCAGCCAGGTGCCTTGTGCCTGGCTCTTTAGATAAGCTGGAACAAGTTGGACCTAACCATCCAGCCATAGCTGGTCGGTTTCTGAAGCAGCTCTAGGATTGGCCATGCCCCTGATCCAGGTTTGTTTTCCCGTGCCCCTGTGGGAAGAAGACTTCAACAGACCACAGAACTAGAGTTGTGACCACCTTTGGTCGTGACCAGCCTTTAACGCCTTCTACAACCCTACTCCAATGTATGTTCTTCCTCTTCTCCAAAGGTCTCCAAAGCCACGGTCCTGTCACAATGGAATCTGAATGGCTCAGATCTCTTAGCTGTTATCATAGCCTAGATCGCTGTGTTTCTGCTCGCTCTTAGGCAAACTCACCTGGTCTGCCCTCTGATAAGGTCAAAGAGCCCTGAGCCTAAAGCATTTCTTGCTTTCAGATACTGTGATTCAGGCTGTTGGCTGTTCCAATGAGACTGAACCCTATGTACATTTGGGTTAGCCTCTTTAGTCTATTCTCTGAAGATTCATACTCACTTGCTTTTCTTCCATAGCCCAATTTTGAAGGTTCATCATGCTTTGTAAGCAGAGATACACATTTGAATGTAGCCTCTAACTTATTAAAGTTGAGCTTCAGCTATTTGAAGTCAACAGCTAACAGAAACAGCCTTTCATGAGATAATTCAGTTATAACTAGGATATTTATCTAATGAGGGAACATCTTGCCTGCTAGCCCTCTCCTCATGTGAGTCCTTGACAGCTTTCCAACCTCCTTCAGACAGAGGAGTTGACAGAAAGTTTGGATTCTCCTGACATGGAGTGTTTTTTTTTTAAGTGAGTCTTTGCCACATGACTTCACAACTTGCTGGAGACCATGATCTTACACTTCTTCTCCAGAGCACACAAGTTCTCACCATGATTCTTGGTCACCAAGCAAGGGATGTCCACTGCCCAGTCAATTCACTGAAGGAGCCTTCACATCCTTCTGCCCCATGTTCCATGAAGTTGGAGCTGAATTCACAGTACTGCTTAGTCACAGACTTGCAGATTATTGCCTCATTTCTGTTTGGAAAATTCAAAGAGAAAACTAACCATTCTCAAACTGTTGGAAACTTGGTGCTCCATACTTGGAAAGAGTCAAGTATATATTGGGTGGAGGCCTTCAAGAAAATGGCTGCTTTTTTTTTTTTTAAAAAAAAAAAACCTAGTCTTAAGCTTCCTACTCAGTCTTCCAGCCAGACTGACATTAGTTGTTTTATATTACTTTCCCCATAATGTCTTGTAAATAAAGTGTTATTGTTTGGCTTGAAATTCTTCCTTTCTTCTCCCATGTTCACAGGCCATTTGTCCCCGGCAATGCCTGCCTGGATTTGTATCTATGAGACCCTACACTGAGCCAGATGCATGCTTCTAGAGTTTTGTGATCTCTCTTGACTCGGGTAAATGCTCCAATGGATAGGATTATTGTTTTAGCTTAACTGGATGGATCACTCAGTGGTTATTACCATCAATAGCATCAGGCACACTGTAGAACAGTGCACTTAACATGTCTTTGAAAGCAGGCTGTTGTGGGATATTTGATCACACTGTGATACTCCAAGACTGTTAATAAAGTTAACCTTGAAGCAGGGGACAGCATCAGAGAACCAGGAATAAGGATAGAGAAGATTGATAAGAAAGAAAAGGGAGGGACTTGGAATTTGAGGTCTCTCTTTGATCTGGGAAGTGTAGAGAGGACAGCTGGTCGCTATTCCTCTGCTTCTTTGATCCATCAGGTGTTTACCCCAATATTGGACTCCTGAGTTTTTATTAATAATAGAACAACTTAGCCAGCCCTAACCCTGCCTTCCAGAAGGTTACAGTACCCAACCCTGTTTTAACAACATGGACAACTCCTCAGCTTTCAGTTACGCTGCTACCAGGTCCGACCAAAGAGGGTTTTCTTTTTCTCAATGAGTCAGCGATTCCTTCCGGTCACTTCCCAAGTGCTATGCAAATCATACTGGGAGGTGTAAAAAGCTTCCAGCTTTGCCAGACACAGCCTAATGTGGGCAGGAAAAGACCAGAAAAAGGAGGAGCTGATGCACTAGTCGATGCCTTGGGAAGTTTTATAGGCCCAACAGACTGCAGGCCCCACCTCCTACCTTTACCTACACCCCCAAGTTCCCAGAACATGTGGTCTACTGTTATACTCCTCAGGCATTGTGACCTGGTGCCAGTTTGCAAACCTGCATTTCGAACTGTGTACTTTGCAATCTCTGCTTTGATTTGGACAGCTGTCTTAGTTATAAAGAGAGTGGTTTGGGCTTAGGAATCAAGGCCAAATGCTTAAGTGAAGAAAATCCCCCAGTTCTGTGAATCTGTGCGCCTGTTTAAAGAAGGGAAGCATCTGATGGTAATTCTCACTGTTTACCTTCTCTTCCTTGGTCCCCGCCTCCTCTGCTACTTCTCTTCAGCCGCTGTTATCTAACATGCAATGCAGTCTTGATACTAGAAAGTATAAAATTTTAAATTAAAGAAATGAAAACCCTGTGGTCTGTATCCGTGCACGTCGGTCAGGCTCGGCAGCCAAAGCTTTCACGGGCTCAGCCATCTCACCTGCCCAAACAACTTTTTTCTTCTTCTTAAATGGCTAAGACATTTTCCTTTCTCCAAGGTGATTGTTGTCACCGCAGAGACAGGTTATCGTCATCATTCAGTGAAGAAGAGGAGGAAATACGTGAAACCAAAACCCGAAACACAACCGGGGTTCCTTCTCCTCTCTCTTTTCTGCTGGACCCTCATTTGTTTCCGAGAAGAAATACTGTCATCCTCCAATTCATCATTTTTTTTTTTGACTCATATGCCACCCACATTTGCTCAATTTTCGTTTTCTGTTGTTTCTCACATAGGGACGTGTCATCTTTGGAGTGGGTTAATTAGCCTTAATTGGGCAGTCTGCCTCAAACCCACCCATCCTTTCTCCCAAAATCCGACTGACAGCTAATAAACTCATCTGTTTCACATTTCCATGTGCATGACTCATTAGCTGGAGTTGCTTTCGTCCATTATCTTAATTGAATCCTTCCTCTACATGTAAACATTTCAAAAAGAAATGTCAACTGGACTAGCACAGAGGAGGACCTTGAGTTTGAAGACTCTGTTTTATTGATTTTTAAAATATACTATGATATTCAAACATGCTTTTGCCTCAGTTTCCCTTGAAATTACCTCTAGTGCCTCTACTTCATAGATGTTGTAAGTAAGAAAAGGAGATTACACAAGAGACACAGACTTTTTTGATTGTTGCTTAAAAGATTTTAATTACACATTAAAATAGTGGGATATCAAAAATGGAGTTCCCTATGCACAATCCAGAGCAAGATTTGTAACGTTTTGTACTTCTCCAGTGTCCCCTGATGTCTGTTTTAACTAATTAACTAATTACTTACATGATTTTTTTTTTCTGGAAAGAGAAATGTTGCATTGTCTGATAAAGTAGAATATAATAAGGTAGACTGACTCCAGCTTGGACTGATGGCATCTTTGGGCTCCTTCTTTTGGCCTGGTAACATAAAGTCTCATTCCCACAGACATATAGACCTGTTTAAAGTGACAATGACTTAAAAAAATCTGAAAATGAGTTAAGTCTTTGTGTTTGTTCAAAGAAAGTGTGCACAAAAATGTCCACATCCTTAAGTTTACAGTGTGAATGAAAGTAAGAAAGACATGCTGCTGCTGTTTTCTGCTTTTTTAAAAAAATACATAAAAGATTTCTGGGTAAGGTGTGGTGGTGCACGCCTTTAGTCCCAGGTCTCAGGAGGCACAGGCCGGTGGATCTCTATGACACTGAGGCCAGCCTGAGCTATGTTGTGAGAATCTATTCATAAACAAACAAATAAGTAAATAATTTCTTCTTTTAAATTTACTTAGCTCATAGAATTATTTCAGCTATTATCCCACTTGAAAAAGAAAATCTGTTCCAATAAAATAGATGGAAATTCGATGGCTTATGGATTCTTATCTTTGTAAAACTAAGGATCACTGTCATGCCTCAAAATTTAAGATACCAAAATTTGATTTCAATACTGGTTTTCAAAAAATCAGCTGAACTTATATATACACCCCTCAAAAAACAGCTGTTTTTAAATTAAAAAGTACATTTTTAATTAAAAAGTTATGTGTATGGATATTTTGCTTGTATGTTTCCATGTATCATGTGTGTACAGTGCCCATGGAGACCTGAAGAGGGCATCAGAACTGGAGTTACAGGCAGTTGTGAGCTGCCTTGTGGGTGTTAGGAATAGAATCAGGGTTCTCTGGAAGAACCACCAGTGCTTTTAACCTCTGAGCCATCTCTCCACCTCCATCTTCTAACCGGATCATATATTGTGTCCACAAGGTTCCTAAGAGGTATGCTGCTATATTTGGAGTAGACGGCTAACCACTTACTCTAACATATAGGGCCCAGTATCGTTCACCTTGGCTCACTTAAGTAATATTATCCCCCACTGACGTCCTTTGTATAATTACTTTCTCCTACACTTATCTCATTTATTTGTCTACTCACTTTACAAATATTTTGGGAGGATTTAGTATGTACTGACTATTTTTTTTTTTCAATATCATTGAGATTGAAGCCAGCAAAGTTCCTGTCTATAAATGGGGTGAATCCTAGGGGCAGCTAAGCAATACATGAAATAAGATGTAATTTTTAACGATGGAACCAGAGATGCCAAATGTGGACTACACTGCCATCAAAGATAAAGCAAACTCTCTTGGCAAGGCAGGAGCCAATGAGAGGATGGATTGTGATGAGGAGGAAGAGCAGTCTACACAGACAGAATATGAGAGTGCAAACACCTTGAGGGAGAAATGATGTTATGAATCTGAGAGACAACGAGAAGACATTGTATTGCTAGAAAGGAACAAGAGAGGAACTTGGGGGGCAGGGGTATGAAATGAAGTGAGAGGAATGGTGAGATCATGTAAGTACCTGTGATGGATTTTAGAGATAAAAGTACTCAGGCCCACAGAGCATGAGACAGAGACACAGCACCCAGTCTCCAGGACTATGTGTCCCAAGTTCAACTCTGTTTCCATGTATTCCATTCTCTAAATCAAATCTCTTGAGTTATGTTTCTTTGTGTAGAATGTGGGAATATTAATGACTGTATCAAGAAATTGATCCCAAATTGTTCTGCGGAAAAGGACTAGTAATTAGCTCCACTACTGAGCTTGGCTCTGCATTGTTCCTGACAAGTTAAATGGATACCCTGTCTGGGTCACCGAACACTCTGATGCCAAAGAGAGTAACTTCTATTTTCTTGTATTATACACGAAAGTAGCTCAGTTTCAGAATTGAACCGGGAACCTGGCATGCTCTGCTTCTTAAAAGCACAGCTTTATTTCAGCTCACAGTTTTGGAGGTTTCCTCTGACTGCCCAGCAGAGTCTGGGTTCCGTACATCATGTCAGAAAGCTGTTCACCTCAAGGCCGGAAGGCAAAGGAGATAGGAGAAGGACAGACAGGATCCTATGATCCCTTTTGAAGTCACACTGGGTCTGAAACCTCCACTGGACCCCTGCTAAGGCGATAACCGAGTGACCTCCTCTAGGAAGCCCAGGAAAAGAGAACAGAGCTAGAGACCAGGCCTTTAACAGGTAGGCCTCTGGAGGATGCTGCAAGCCACACAGCAGCAATGGCTGAAACCCATACTGTGTTTCGACTCCATTCCTGGAAAGAGCTTTTCCATTTTTAATCCCCTGACCCCGTCCCAATCCCTTTTTTCATTCTTCCTTCTGATTGCCATTACTTTTTTCCTTCTCCAAATTTAGAAATTATACTTGCTTATTTTAGGGGGGAAAGAGACATTTTTAATTAAGAGAAGGCTTAATTAAACCAGTTAGAGCCACCACAGATGATTTGTTGATATGGATTTCCTACCAGGCAATTTCCTGGCTCTCCTCCAAGTAGTCCACCTTCCTGTTGAGGGCGGGAGCTTCCTGTTCTCTTTCAGCAGACAGTGAAGAGATGCAAAACAAACAAGCAAACAAAAACCTCTTGGGAACTTCTCTAGAGTTTAACTTTGTAATCTCCTTCCAGTTCCTCATTTTCTCTTCTACTTTCTTCTGCATTAGCATCTTCTTTCCTGGCGCATTTGCACCTTTGACGTATTTCTTTTTCTCGCCCTATTTTCCAGATGTGACTGAACCCTGATAATTCTTTATGCTAGCTCTGTGATGCTTTCCAGCAGTTGGCCGTGTTGCATAGCACTGCTGAGGACTTCTGTGCCCAGTGACAAATGATGGTATTTTAGGAAGCAGGCTCCCAGAAGGAAGCATTTTGGGCGAGGCTGCCTCTTTTGTTTATTGTTTCCTGGAGGTACAGGAGTCTAGAGAGACAAAATGTGCTCCAAGGGATCCACCCTACCTCCTCACCCCACAACAGGATCTCTTCATAGTTCTGGCAGGGTGGCCTGGAACTCATTACGTGAACCAGGCTGGTCTTGAACTCCTCTTTGCTTCCCAAATGCGGAGATTAAAAGTGTGTGCTACCTACCACACCTAAAAGGTCTGTTTGGTCTTTCTCTCTGTGTGTATCTCTGTTACTGTTTTTTTCTTAGAAACCATTGCATTGGGAAGCCTGGGAACTCACTTTGTAGCCTGGGCTGGCCTTGAACTCAGAGGCTCTGGTAAAATGCATGGACAATCACACCCCACTTGAGGCTCCCTTTGAAGAAAGCTATAACCGCTGTTTCTGCTTCAGTTGTGTTTGTCACACTGTGTTGCTGCTCTGTGGAAAGGAAGGGGCAGGCTTGAGTACTACAGAAGGAAGCAGGACCCACACAGACTTCAGTTTAGCTATTGTTTCATGGCTGGAACCAGACAGCTTTTCTGCGCATGTGTTCTCAAGGAGTCTTCAAGCACTTATGAGACCTCCTCAAGCACCTGTGATTTAAGCTTTGAATGTTGCCAGAGTTTGTATGGCACAGTTTTGGTTTAGTTGAAAAGGGATACTTTGAACTTGATCCCTGAAGACTGCTGGGAAACAGAATGATGTGAATTGAAATGCAAATGCTCTGAATTATGTTCAATGAATGAAGTGTGAAGCCTGAGAAGCCTTATCTCTATAAGGGGCAGAATGGATGGGAGAAATTCAGAACTATGAGAAACCTTGTCTATTTGCCTTTTAGTTTTCATTTGTCCTTGGGAAAGAAGGAGTTGTAGGAAAAACCATGGAAGCCCATTGATTTCACTTAATCCTGAAACTCTTAAGTCTGAGTTGCAGGGGAAATCCAAGTGGTAAATGTTGAATCTAGATCTCAGTGCAGTTGTAGTAGAAAAGCGACACTCACTTCTAATCCCAGCATTGGGGAGGCAGAAGCAAGAGAGTCAAGAGTTCAAAGCCAGCCTGAATTCCACCATGAGTTAAAGCAGCCAAGGACAGATACATAGTGAGATCCTGTCTCAAAAATAAAAGACTCGTCATTATAAAGCATATAATATTTGCAAAACTCTTAACCACAAGTTAAGAATAATGATATGTTTTGAATTTTTAAAAGGTTTCAGTCATTCACAAATATGATCCACATATATGCCTTGTTCTAGGTGAAGATTGTATGAAGGGGTGTTTTTTGGGGTTTATTTTGGTGGTATTAATAATTTTAAATAATCAAAGCAAGTAAGTAAATTCAATCCAACTCATTCACTACAGAATGCTAATCAATAAGGTTTTGTTTCCTGAATCCTTAATAAATCAGTCTTCTATTCTGCATAAAAGTTTTAAGGTTTTAGAGAATGTTAAAAGTGAGATATCAAGGGTGACTGCTATTTTTCTACCTAAAATGAACAGATTAACAACAGAGACACAAGCCCCAAATCCCAAACAATGGCTAACAGCTGCCAGATAGTTAGTTCTCTTGGAATTCCCACACAGATATCAAGGTGTCACACAGCAGAAACCTGTGATGTTTTACATCTGGTCTCCACCACTTATTATCTGCTCTATAAATTTCCACTAGAGTGGGAAATAAATAAGTCCCTCCCCTTGACCATTGTATCTATTCTAGGAATTATGGGCAACACTGTCCTCTTCTGTGGTAGCTACTGAGAAGAAACCAGTTGTAGAACATTATATTCTATCTACTGAACACCATTAGCAAATGTTTTCCAGGTCCCTGAGATACCATAAAAGGAACTCTGTTAGGCCTTTACTCTACTGTGAACTTCCTGGGAAATTCAGGGATGTGCAAAATTTTGTAGGCTAAAGTACAATCATACATGTCACAGACAAATTGTTTGCTTTGTCTACTCACAATACCAAAGACAGAACCAAATTGCAGTGGTTTGAATAAGAATGAGCCCCATATATTTGAATACTTGGTCCCCAGTTGGTGGAATTGATTGGAAAGGGTTAGGGGATATGGCCTTGTTGGAGGAAGTTTGTCACTGGGGGCAGTATTTGAGGTTTTAAATGCCCACACCATTCCCAGTTAGCTCTCTCAGCTTCTGCTTGTGGATCAGATGTAGCAGTAGCTCTCAGCTACTGCACCAGTGCCATGCCTGCCCACAAGGCCATGCTCCCAGCCATGTCTGTCATGGATTCCCTGGAACCATGAGCCCCAAATTAAATGCTTTATTTTATAAGTTGCCGTGGGCATAGAATTTTGTCACAGCAATAGAAAAGTAACTCAGGCACAACCTAAGCATGCAGCAATGAGCGAAGGAAATGCATACGATGGTGTACTATTGTTCAGTCTATAGGAAGAATGAAACCCTTTCATTTGTACCAACATGGATGACCATGAGGAAACTATGTTAAGTGTAATAAGCCCAGCACAGAAAGACAAGAAGCAGTTGCCCTCACTCAACATGCATAATCTAAAGAAGCTGGTCTTATGAAAGTACAGAGTTCAAGAGTGGCTATCAGAAATGTGTGAGGCTAAGGGGTAGTTGGGTACAGAGAGATTACTCACTAAAAACAACCAGCATTACAGACGGGAGGAATAAATCCCAGTGTTCCTCAGAGAGGAGGTTTAGAATATTATCACTACAAATAAATGATAAATGCATGAAGCAATGGATAATCAGAATACTCTGATTTGATTATTACATAACATATGCAAATACCTAAAACCTGTACCCAATCATATGCACATGATTATATGTCAATTAAAAACAAAATAATTAGAATTTTTGCTTTTTTTTTCCTGGTGAGATCAGAAGCCTTTTGACACACAGTATATGTACATGGGACCAGGCTACCCTATGGATGATGACCTACTTCTTCTGGGTGTTTCTGCTACAGAGGTTTGGCCAGCAGGCTTTTCTCACTTAAACATTACTTGGATGTTTGAAGTTGTTTAGGATGGTGTTATTTGGCCAATTAAAACTGTTCAAAAGTCTATGTACTTCTCAGTACTTCCTTACAGTTGATTGATTAAAGTTCAAAATAGGCATTATCTTTCAGAATAGTTATTTCGTCCAGTGATTTCCAGATTATTTTCCTGAACACACCCAGGTCAGGCTGATAGCGATTGGCTTGCAACCTTTGGCACCTGCTGGAAATGTAGAGTGTGATACTGTCTAGATGTGTATCCTCGGCAGCCAGCAAAGCTTAAAACAAGCTGTAGATGTGGCACGAGGTGTTGGATCTGGAGTAGTAAATCTAGTTCTGCATGAATTTCAATAGTCATTAACCTGTAGAGTAGTGCATGTTAATATGCCACTTAAAAATCCTGTTCTTTTCTACCACTTCGCAGCCTGAGCACTTGGACCATCTGATTGACATCCTACTTATGAATGGATGCTTATTCTTCCTATAGTTTACAGAAAGTAGAACATTTTATTGTGAGCCTAAACTGACACTTTATCCAATCTTATTTGAATAATGATTTAATTTTGCCTAAATTTATTGAATCACCTGGATGGGTCCCAGTTTTAAATAGCTCTAATAATATTTTTTTTATACCAGCAAGTCATTTTCAGCAGTAGATTGATTATACAAGATGGGAAACCTTTAGCGCACCAACCACACGAGCCCAGTTCCTGGGAAATAAGTCAACGGAACACTAATCAGTTCATTTAGGAACTAATAACATCAGCCCCAAGGCTACAAGAGCCATTCAGAAGAGGCTCCTCTGTGAGGGGCACATGGTCTCTCTGAACTGGTAGTGAAGTGGATTTCATCAGATAAGCTGTCAAATGCTTCATAGAACATGCCTTGGAGAATTAAGTTTCCACTGTTCATACAATTTTATCAGACACTAGCAAAGTAGATTTTCCAGTAAAACAGGAAATTGCCCTTGGGCCATGCTTTTGAACATTTATTCAAGATGTACTTTAAATGCTGTTTCAGCTGTCATTTTCTTGCTATCGGCAGAAATGGTTTGCTTTTGTTGTAGATGAGCCGCTCTCTTTAATCACCAAAATCTACTAAAGTGCAGGGAACACAAGAGCTGTGAAATTAGGGCATTTTCGAGAAGGGGTGAGGAGAGGCAGGTTTTGGAGAAATGTAAGTTAAGCGGGTTTGGAACCGGGACCTGGTTTGTCAACAAAGAGCCTCGGGTTTCTTTTAACAGATGTAATAAGATGTCCTATGTAGTGCAATGTAGACATAGGCAATGTCTTAGTGAGTTAAAGTGTAGACTGTGAGATCAGACTGGTACCCGATGTTATTTCTAATGGTTCTAATTTGTTGGCTCTGGACAAATTACTGAATGACTTGGATTTAGTTTCCTCAGAAATAATTACATAGCAAATCAGCAAAACTAGACTACAGAAAACAGGTGTAACAATTAGAAAACATTAATAATAGCATAATTGTAAAATATAGAGTAAGTAAAAGATTATATGAGAAATAGAATGTGAGCATACTATACGGTAATTCAAGTATACACAACGACTTCTGAAAAGTATAGGATTTTAGGAACTAATATAAAACCGAGAACTTCCTTTAGGAAGTACAGGATCAGACATAAGGAATGAATGAGTGCATGGCCTGTTGAACACTTGCTTTTTCGTAAGTAGGACTTGGGGCCTCATACCTCATAGCAAGAAGAGACCTGTTGGTAGATGGTAGACCCATTCAAATTATCACATTTTACAAATATCTTTACCACAGCTAGTAAATGAAAGGCAGAAAGTTCTCACTTTATTATTTGTGAATCCCAACCAGAGACTCGGGAAATGAGTTCTTGGTCTCACGTGGTATTCATGAGGCCTCTCTCCTTCCTTCCCTCTGAGAATAGAAGAGCCATTAATGCCTTTTGCCTCCAGTCATTTCTGAGGAACATCAATTCATTTCCTCAGTACAGTGAAAGAAAATGATGTTACCTCCCTGATACTTGTCTTAAAACTCTAACTTAATGTTAAATTATAGTTCAGCTCTTCAAACATTCTCCTGATCACTGAAGAAGTAAATTGCTTCAGGGCACTTCGGCTGCTATGGGCAAAACAAGCAATAGTGTCCACTAAGTGACCAGCCTATTGTCATGGGGTAATTGGTGAAGCTAAATTAAGAAAAATTTATACTACTCTTTCTAAAGATAGAAATTGTTTTAAGCATCACCATCTCAGAAAACGATTTCTGCTGTGTCAGTTACAAATAAATTGAAGGTAGTCATTAGTGTAACTAATTGAAGATAATTATCAAATCAGAATAATTTAAATTTTTAAATGCTTCATATGTAAGGCATTATAGTGATTTTTACTACTTATTGCCAATTGTCATGAAATTATATGAAATAAAGAGGGAACCAAGGCATAACTGATATTTGTTGAGCTTGAACTCTCGATCCCTGCAGCCTTAGTGGCTCCATGGATTTTATACAACAGACCTTATAAGATGAGGAGCAAGAAAGTGTTGTGATGATTCTGTACTGTAGAGGGGCAAGTGAGCCGACTGAAGATATGTATGCTCGAAGTTTCCCAGTTCTCATTCATCTACTCCTTTCCTAGACTCCCGAGAAGATTCTATTTCCCAGCCTCTGTTGTCTGTGTTATGGTCATCATGACCACAAGTGACACATATTCCTCCCTGCGTCATCACATTCTTCTTCCTGTTTGTCTCATGGTGACTATGGAAAAGCATGTGTAATGATTAATATTGATTACCAACTTGATTGGTCTGAGAAACACATGAGAAATCAGTAAAATCCACTACTAGGGCATCTCTGTGAAAGGATTTATGAGAGGATTAGCCGGAATGGGGAGACCCTCCACGAATGTGGGAGGGCCTCGAAGGCTGGGGCCCTAGGTGGGATAAATGTGAAGAAACCTACAACCCCAGGTTATCTTTCTCTGTTGGCTGGCCACCGCTGTTCCCCACAAATCCTTTGCTACGATGACCTGAAGTGTGTGAAACCTTGGACCAAACACACCTTTTCTCCTTGGGGTTGTGTCGGACATTCTGTCATTTTGAAGACAATAACAAATAACACAACACGCTTTAAAAACATAAGGATCCTCAAGTCATAGTTTGATTTGCGTTGTGCTATGTATTATCTAAGAATTCAAGGTAGTTTTTCATTACTTCAGCACATCTTGACTAATCCTGAACAAAATACAAGGATAAGGTGATAGAGTTTTAAAGCTCACTGATACAGTACGCATGCAAAAGATTTTTCTCTGCATGCTGTGAAAACTTTCAAGAGGAAGAGAAACAAGCTTGGGTACTTTCCAGAATATCTGTTTTCAAGAGAATATTTTACAAAACATTAGACTGTAACTCACCAAATACATTAACATGTGATATTTCTTTGAAAATCAGAAATATTTTTATCAATTGGGCTTCCAAAATTACTTGGCAAAGTTCAGTGCATTACATACATCCTGCCACATGCATCCTCTATGACTCAAATGATGGGGATAATTTCTATTTACAGGCTTTTGGGTCATTTTTCTTTTTATATTTTCTCAAATAAAAGCATGTTTAATATTTAAGTTTTAAAAAATCATCTCTGTGATTAGAGCAGAGATAAACTTATATGTGGTTCTGCCTGGAATCTAGGAAGGGATGGATGGGAGTGTATTTATGTTAGGGGTTATTTTATGGAGAAGGAGAGAGCTCTGTATGGAGCCTTGATAGGTAAAAGAAGCAGCTTGTTGAAGAAGAAGGCAGAGAATATTCCAGACCAAATAATCAGCATGAGTATGGAGGCTGTGAAGAGTGTGGTGACTTTATAAATCTTTAGGAGGCTCATTCTGACTGAACTGTTGTTTATTTGTAGGAGTAGCAAAGAAAAAATTTATATTGGAAAGTAAAAATGATGGAATATCAGTATTCACATGCTAACTGGAAGAGAGATGAAATGATCTGAGATGTGTGGGCAACACACACACACACACACACACACACACACACACACACACACATTTCTCTCTTAGTGTATGGATCAGTGTGAGAGGATTATGAGAGGCCTGGATTCCGCATTGGAGACTGGGGTGAGTGGTTAGTTGTAACAGTCACTGCAACAGAAAACAAGGAAGCAGGATCAGGTCTGTGGGTGCCTGGCACATGGTACATGTGAAGCCATGTATATGCCAAGAGGAGGAAAAAAAATGAGTTGGGAACAAGATGAATTAAAAAGGCTTGTGAAAGTTCTGTGTGGAATTGTTCAGAAGACAGTGGCGGATTCCTATGCAGACTGCAGAAGAGCAAAGATGAAACAGGGAAGTTAGGATCGGGGAGTCATCGAATGGACTAGATAAGGTCTCCCAATCCAAAAAGACGAAGGCACACGTGATGGTTAATCTTCATGCCAACTTGATTGACTTTGAAATCACTCAGGAAACACACCTCTGGGCGTGACTGTAAAAGTAGTTCTACAGAGGCTAATAGAAATGGGAAGAAAGAAAGAAAAAGGGAGAGAGAGAAAGAGAGAGAAAGCAAGCAAAAGTGGCATCAGCAATCATCTCCGTTAGCGTCCTGATGAGGTGTCGCATGGCCAGTTGTCTCGAGCCTCACACTCTCGCTGTCTTGTTTTCCCAGCCACGGTGGACCATGACCTCAAACTGTGAGCCACAACAAACCCTTCCGCCTTAAGCTGCATCTGTATTTTCGGTTACAGCAACAAGAAAAGTGACTAACACAGTGGATTCCAAAGCCGGGGCAGCAGGCACGTTTAAGGAAAGAAGAAGGGAAAGCCATGGGGAATTCTGAAAGTGGTCACAGAGCCAGGAAGTAAGAGTGATGCCATGGAATGAGGGAGGATTTCAGAACAAGACGGCCAACAGCATCCCGTGTCATAAACACACCGACACAGAAAGAACTTCAATTAGATTTTAAAATGTGAGACGACTGGGTGGACTTGACAGGGCAGTGGTGGGAGTGGAAATCAAATTCTGCGTAAGTGAGAAGTGAACTTGAATTATAAAGTAGAGGCAAGGAATACATAGTGTGTTTTAAAGGTCTTGGATTCTAAGTGAGAGTGAGGTATAGTTACATGAAGTGGGAGACAGCGTCAAGGGAGATGAAAAAAAGAGACTGTTTTTAAATAAGGGGAAAAGGATGCTCAGGATTAGCTGGAGCTGTGAGAGTACAGACATCAATAGATGGAGATTTTCTGAAAAGTTAGAGAGGGGTGGATCCTGCTACTTACTGTAGGATTGCAGGACATAGATGAGAAAGAGGAAACTCTAGTGTAGACCCAAATATATTCCGGAGAATATTTGAGGTATTTTGTTTGTTTTTGTAGTGCTGGGCATCGAGACCAGACACAAGATAGACAAACACTCTGCCAATGAGCTGTATCTCCAGATCAGGAGACATTTCACAAAAGGAGCTGACTATACATAGAAAAATCTTGTATAATATTTAGATTTCAGTTGAAGTTAGGATAGTAATATTTGATACAAGAACTTGCTATGTTGCATGGTTTTTGTCTAGAGGAGGTAAAATGAAATGGTGTGTACCTAAAACTGGAGTTTTGTGGTAGGTAAAGAGAAGAAAATAAACAAAGAAGGGTCCTGGTAATTATAAGAAATAAAAGTCTGGTTTATTCTGAAGTAGTGTGAAGGACTCAGGACAGAGACGATGGAGACTGAGAAAACAGAATGCATTAATGTAGGTGATGTAATCTTAGATTGTAATCGATAGAAGGTAGTGGTCAGAATTGGGACAAAGAAGCTTGTGGTCAGTTGAAATGGTCCCTAAAACACGCCTTGGCTACTTATTCCAGGAGCCTGTGGGTGGTAGTTCAGGTAGAAACAAAGCCATTGCAGAATCTTAGTATGGGGGCCTTATCCTGAATTACTTAGGCAGCTTTAATATAGTCACAAGTGTCCTTTTAAGAGAGAGGCAGAGCAAAGTTTGCTACAGATGAATGAGAGGCCAACTGAGAGGGATTTGAAGGAACACTGTGAAAGTGACTGTAAACCAAGGAGAGTGGGCTCACTGAGGTCATCCAGAACGGTCCATTTGGGAATTTCATAACTGGGTGGGGTTAGACATTCAGTTGAGTTGCAGTGAAATCTAGACCAAGTTGGGGTTCGAAGACAGTGGCATGAATGGACTGTGTCTACCCATGTGTACAAAGTTCCTTGCACAACGGAGAAGCTGAAAATGGAGGATATTTGTTTGTGTTAAGGCAGGCTCTCACTAAGTAGCCTTGGTTAGCCCTGAACTTACAGAGAATCACCTACCTCTGCCTCCCAGGTTTAAAAGCCTGTGCCATTGTGCCTGGCAGAGGAGGATATTTGAATTCAAAGTGGAATTAGTGTTAGGAGGCTGAGTGGAAATAGGGATGATGTGTGGGAAAGGCTGTTATCTCTAAGTTTCATTACTCTGAAAAGAGCAGGGAGGCACACATGAAGTAGAAAGAGTACCAGCCAGATGGGGTGGAACCGCCTCTCTGATGCCCAGTTCCTGCCATGTGGGGCACCAGGAGAAAATCTGTCTTGTGCCCAAAGACTCAGAGGAAAGTGAACTTGGAGAGAGTGAGCCAGGTTTCATTTCAAAGCAGGTAAAAATACTTACCTGAAATACATTCAGATGATTTGCTTATTAGTGTTCCTAAAGACAGATGCATTCACTATTGGATTTTAGGTGTCTCCTCCAATCTTTTTTTTAATATATCCATCCCCTTTAAAACATCTTTGTTATGTCTGCTTTTCTGTCAAGCATTTTAACTTTTAATATCCTTTAAAAATGAAGCTAAAAGTAACAGAAACTGAAGACAGCAGAAGCTGTTTCCTGAACATATTGCCAGAAACAGGCTATTACATAAACATATTGCCAGCAACATGCAATGCCATTTTTTCTCTTATTTCTTCCATTAGGGCCATAGGGGCAAGCTGGGGATTGTACTGCATGAACAGCTGGCCATTGCTGGACATGAACACATTAACTAGGAGCAGTTGGTGTTTACACAATGCACCCCGGGCCTGCGTATTTTACAAAGAAATGTTGACTTTCATTGGAGATTATGATTTTTAGGATATTACAAGCAGATATGTTGACATAGCTCAGTCTTTGATACGTAAGCAACACAACTTTGTTATGCATTTTATAAAGATTCATTCCTTAAAGCTAATTATAGACTTCGTCTTGGTGGTCTGTGGAATACTATCTGTTCTTTGCACTGTTCCAGTCTCATGAGGAGAACACATTCATCCTCATTTAGAGAATGTAAAAGGTAGATGGAGTAAGCCTAAGTGATTTGCCCATGTTAATTATATTCTAAAAGGAGATAACAGTCCCTGCTCTTGGCTTACAACCCTGTACTATGTGTTTACTTTAGCTCCTTTTAGAAACATTAAAAACAAGAGTGTATTTTGATGACAATTTGGTATTTTAAAATATGGATCAAGAATATTTCATACCACACACACGCCGCATGGTAAGTCAGTTCTGCTACGACACTGACTTTGAAAGTATGAGTGTGTTCCAGCACAGTCGATGAACAGTTGGAGCCCTGATGTAAAGTGCACATCTGTTTACATGAAATCTCATCCTTAAAAACACTAGGTAAACATGGTCGACTACACCCAGCTGGCTCTAGCAGCACAGAAATATACAAAAATCACCCCACATACCTCACGTCTACCAGCTCTTCGACCATTGGCTGTGTTGTTGGCCAGTACACTTCACATCTGTCAAGGCAACTTTCTTTCCCATGCAGAAAACCTACACAATGACCCTTAGACACTCACTTCCACAGGCAAACGCCAGGATGTTTTCCAGTAATGTGCCTTGTTTTCTGCAGTATTTATTTCTTAACTACTTAATGAGTACGTGACTCTGCTGCTGGTTTTATTACGTTCATTCCTATCTTGTTTTTATGTGCCAATAATGAATATTTTCTGTGTCCTATGATTCATATTTTACATGATATTTTACACAAACTTGATAAGAATGCACATGTCATATTATGGATGTAAAATGCAGAGTCTCTAACTCCATAGTAGTTTTATAGAACTTCCATGAATATTTGTAACATAAGTCATACTGTTATTAAGGGGTTATGTAAGTAAGGGGTTACAATTGTGAGATAGAAGAATACAATTCTACTTCCCAAAGATGAAAGAGGGGTAAGTGTATAGGCAGGTAAGGAAATAATAAACTAGCACTACTTTGAAAGAATTTGCCTTTCTTGGGATTGTTTTTTGCCCTGGTATTATTTACTAGTGCAGGTAAAAATCTATGAAGAATGTTCCTTATTTTATGGACTTTCAAACCTCAGGGAAATTTTTAGAGAGACATCTGGAAGGACATGGACCACAGGAAAACATTCATGGAACATCCATCACATCCCAGGGACTATGCAAGTCGGTGGACAGGCCACCATGAATTCTTATATTCTTACAGTTTTCCATGCCCATAGCAGAAAGGTGGAGATTCTTCTTAAAGGAATAGTAATTATTAACCCAGAGTGCACATTAGAATCTGCTGGAGGGATGAAAGGAACTTTAAAAAATCTATTTGTCTAGAATATAAACCATACCAGCAATTAGGACCTAGGGGGTTATGTAAGACTCAGTTTTTTTTTTTTAAATTAATGGGTCGTGGCAATGGTCAAGCTAAATTGAAAGATCCTGCCCCAGTGAAATGCTTGAGGTCCCCATATACCTACCTCAGAGGGAAGTTTGAAAACAACTCTATAAGCAAAGTCAGTTTCAATTAAATGGTAACTGTGTAGACTGTTCTCTTGACACAATGATACCAGAAAAAAGACATTTATAAAGCCTTCTCTTAAGCTTACTTTAAATTAGAATGTGTGTTTGTGGGACCTATAGAAGAATAAACTTCAGTGAAGGCCTTTGTCAGTTTCTTAGCCAGCCCCGGATTTAAGAATCAACAAGCAGGGTAGTTCTTGCCACCAGGATGCTAGAAACAAAGACTATTCCAGAAAGCAGGTGAAGATGATGCTCTCAACCCCAAAATAAGTGTTAGAGAAACAGTGCATGAGCTGAAGAATGCAACATGGGTCATGAGACCCAGAAATCACACAGGCAATGTTATAGAAAGAAGAATGAAAATTCTCTATTGGGGTAAATGAAGCACAGTGATTCATGATAGATATTGGTGGGGAATCAGGAAAAACTGGTTCTGGAAATTACCAGCCTCCAGGTATCGATAGAATCAATGGTAGAGTAAGAACTGGCCATGTGGCACAGGCATGCAACACCAGCATTTAGGAGACTCAGGCAGGACACTCTTCATTTCAAGACTAGCCTAGACTACATAGTGAGATCTTATCTCAGAAAAAAATAATAATAATAAAAAAATGAAAACAAAACAAAAGACAGTGCTTTAACAATAAATCTCTTAGATGTTAGCATTGTAACATCCACAGTAGAAATAAGGAAGACAGAAAGAAAAATATAATTTTGGCTGGTGGTGGGTATATAAGTTTGAGGGTGGAACAGTCTAGGCAAAGAGAGATGTGTTGAATTTGCTTCTGGTGCATGTTATTTTAAATTCAGAAAGCTAAGTTCATTTGGTGTTCAGAAGCAAGGAAAAGGCACAAAGTTGTTGCTGTGGTTTCAGTAGGTCACTAAGTTACGCCTTCATCTGGGTCTGCTCTTGAGGATTCTGAGCTCCGTGCTTGCTCACTGTCTGTTCCTGTTGGTCCTGAGCAAACCCTTTGAGTTGTTTCTGTCCCCAGTGGATGGCCGTTTTCTCCCAGACAGCACAGAGCAGAACAATTTGGAATAGCAACACAAAGACTTGGAGAGAATTAAAGGAAATATAAAATTCTTTTGATAATTTGCTAGATGATTTCCGGGAACATCAACAGTGTCTACCTTTTCTGGGGTTTTGTTGGGCTCTTCTGTCTTTCTTTCCTGTCTGTTGTATACTTTTTCTTGTTTTGGGCCCAGGAGGCCGATTCTGACCTGAAATGGGCTCCTGATTTGATTTAACCAAAGAGACTCTGGCAAGAAATCAAAGGGTAGGAGGAGATACAGTTAAGGGTTCAGCTCCAACTCTGCCCTGCTTTGGTACTTCAGTAGTAGCTAAAACACCACCCTGGCCTGAAAGGCTCTCATCAGAATCCTCAGTTTTCATTGTATTCTGATAAAGCTGTTTCCTTCCTTTCTTATTTAACCACAGTAATAGTAATGACTTCCTTTGCCTGCTAATCAGTGCCTCACCCACTCCCTTAGTCCTGCTCATGGCTCCGTAATTATTCCCATTATCAAGATCTCTTCATCTCCACTCTAGGGATCCTGACTCTTAGAGGTGTCTTGAGAATGTATACTGGTCTTAGTAACCTTACCCCAAGTAAGGACTTTTAACCTACTATGAGATTATAAGACCAAACCAGGATCTAAAATTTGAAAATGTAGGTCATTTATCATATCCAGATGTACCAATATACTTGGGAAATAAGAAGACCGGTGAACATCCTTTGTGTTTCAAGGCCACTAACTATCTACATTATTTACAGCAGAATGAGGTTTAATGGACAAAGAAAGCCACTGCACATACATCACACAGGATAGTGAAGTATCTGAGATACCATTCTCCTGACGTACTTTATAGTGAATTAACATAGAAATGGTTAATATGTTTACTTTTTAATAATGTTCTAACATGTTTGAATTCAAGCTTTAGGTTCCCAACTAAGTAAAGACTTTCAGTATTTTTCCATTATGGTGGTTGGACACAATGCATTTATCTTATCAAAAAAAACAAGTCTCCAAAAATTATAGAATCATAGAAAGGAGCTCAGTTGGTGAATGTGCTATCATTTGCACATAGGTGACTAAACTCAGTGAGTGTGTCCATCAACAATTAAATTTGATACACAAGGGTTGTGACTTTATTTCTAAGCTGTAGTGTCTTGTTCTTATTTAGAGCTGTGGGGAAGATACATGGAGTTTATAAGAGATCCGTAAAACTGGCCAGAACATTAGAAAGAAAACACTTTCTGAGTCTTTATGTCAATTTAGGACAGTGGTAAGTGAAAAAAGATTGAAGTTAACAAAAACCTTATGATGAGTTTTACTCGTTTCTTTGGAATAAGATGATATTGCAAACATTTGCTATCTCAGCTACTTTCTGATCTTGACTGGAGTTTTTCCTGTCTAAAGCACCTTTAATTAATTAATTTATTTGTCTCAACCACTCCCCTGGGCCAGGATGCTACAGGGTGGTGCAGGAAATATCCTGAGTGACAGCCTGAGAGATAAGCCGATAGGAATGTCAATCAATAGCAGCTGGGCAAAGGAACTTACTCTAGCAACCTGACCTCTGGGCAGGATGGGCTACATCAGAAGCGCAGAACAGAGAGTAACAGGTTCTCTTTGCAACTAGTCATGCCTAGCTTTCTGTGTTTACCCTGTCTGTCATCCTATGGTAGATTTCCTGAGGCCGGGGATATGTATTCACTTAATTTCCCAGAACTCCCCATAGGGAGCTTGGTAGTTAGATTATTTGTAATTGACTTATGATCCAGTCGAAATTAAGCCCCAGACGCTAATGCTGAAGTAGATACATGGAATCCCTTCCTTGTTGAGCATTAATCACCTTCCATATTATGTGATCAGAAATGACTGCATTTGCCTTGAACTAAAGTTTAAATTAGATTATTCAGTAAGATCCTTTCTGGTCTTCATGTTCTAGAACTAAGTGGCAGTTACCAACACTCCATAATGCTGATTGCCAAATGAATTAATGACTTTGATTGAAGTATGGAGAAGATTGCCTGTTGGAAAGGGAATCCAGCTGTAGACAAACTCTTTCCCCAGAAGGATCTTGAGAGGATTACACATGGGCTGGGTGAGACGGGGCTTTCTAATAGGCACAAGAGGCAAAAAGTAAAGTCTGCCATCCTCCTATTCATGTAATTGTTACCAATCTTCAAGGCTCACAGCAATAAGCAGGATGCAGGGCTGATGAGAGGGCTGGTGGAAAATCCCTATTAGAGGTGAATGAGGTCTTCTCCCTCTTACTCAATCGCTCTGCCGCTAGAGTTAATGTTTTGAGTCTGAAGGACACTATGACTGTTATCAGTTTTATTGGACAAGTGACTATAAAGGTAATTAAAGAGACCATGCCTAATAACCCAACTCTTACAATTTAAAAGTAAGAAAGAGGCCTGATAGGGTACCAGGGATAGACCTATCATCCTAATTAAGTGCTAACAAGACAGTTGTCCTCAGTTTGGGAACTCGAGTGTATTCCCTGTGTTAACCATCTCCATCCAGTGGGCTCATCTACATTTCTTAATTCTTCGCCACAGTTACCCTTCCTCATTCTCCACACGAGCATAAGTTTCAGTGTTTAGCAGGTGGTGTCCCCAAAGCACTCACCCCAAATTGTTCACCCAGTCTGTTCATTTGTCCACATTTCCTCCTGTAGTTTAGATCTGATCAAACTGTCATGCAGTTTGGACTAGCCATGCCTCCCAGAGCCCCTGCTTTATTAAGGTAGCATGTCTCAAAAGTGAAAACAAGAAGAGATGCAAGGCAAACCCTTTCTCTTTTGAGTGAAATTGAAAAAAAAATCACCTAGCTAACTTGGCCTAGCACCATGAAGTGAGTAGAAATAAATCAAATGTTTAAAGGAATCAGAAGAGGGTAGACAGTGAACATACATAACCAAGAGGCAATTTTTCAAGTCACAGAAGCATCTGGCTCTAGCTCTGTCCCAATATCTGAGTGTTTTGATTAAATATCCCCAAAGCAGACATGGTACTTATTTTAGAAATGTAGAACAATGGATTCTAATATACAAGTCAAATATCGTTAATTACCCCAACTTCCCAATTTCCTTTGTGAATTTGTATAGCATCTTTTAAATTTTCTTTTAAATTTTAGAGTGGATGTGTATTGCCTTTTTTCTGTGAATGACATCTGTTAAGCTCCTTTAGCATAAGTAGAAAATTTTTTGTACTCTGTAACACTTATTAACAATCCTTATGTGCTTTAGTCACCTTGATCCCATACAAGAACTTTCTCACTCTGCTTCTCTGTGACTATGGTCAGTCATTTAATGCAGGAAGGTAGCCTCTTGGCCTGCATTTGCCTCAAGAAGAGAAAATACAATTCATTGAAGAGGGAATGTTAGAAGAATTTTTATCTGACTTTATATAGTGTTGTAGCCTGGGTGTGTCTTGATTTTATTTTTATTATTTCCATGCTTCTTGTAGATGACTATACTGTCTATCTCAAAGCATATTTGCTAGAAACTAGTGGCTGTTGGCATTCTTTGTATCCAGAAACACTGAAGGAAGCACTTATTAAGGTGCTTTTAAACATTAAATATATAATTATTATATGTATTATCCAGAAATTTCAGCTACAATTTGAAATGCTCATGGTTGCTTGAGCAGAGAATCTTGGGAAATTCCATTGACAGTAATCCAGGAGGATAACAGAATATATTCAATATCAGATGGTGTTTTAATGAATTTACTCTAACCAATCTCATAGACTGTATAAAAATCAGAATATCAACTTCATAATAGAAACATACATTTTCTTTTTCTTCCTCCTTTCTTGCTTTCTAAACTTATTTTTATTCAATCTTTTACATAGTTTCTCTTCTTTATGAACGTTCCCATTTTATTGATGAAAAACAGACATTAACAAATGTTGAATAAATCATGAAGGTTCACACAGCTCATATATAGAGAAGCCTAGATATGAATTGAGGTCTGTGTAGCTTCAAAACTACTGCTGTTTGATTCATTTATCCTCACTGCATTGGATTACAGGCTTCTGGCCCACTAACTGCCTTGTTTCCCTACAGGAAAATCACCACTGAAAGTTGTATTTTTAACTGGGATCTTCAAATCAGAGAGAAGTGAGCTGAGTGATTTATCACCAGGCCACTATAATTGAGTAGTTTATCTAGATTATTTTATTTCTCTCAGAGGCCCAGATCTACCAAGGGAATTCAGTATTTAATTGTATGAGGTAGAACATCCTTTCCTTGCAGAATATATGTTTACTTGAAAAGACTTCTTTCTTTTGGCCTCTCCTATTGACACTGTTTATCCCCTAAATATCCCCTAAATACAGAGAATTACATATGGTTTATGCAATTATTTGTCACATTTTCTATAACTAATAACTGTAATTATTCCCATTAGAGATATTTAGAAATATAAAAGGCCTTGCAGAAATAAAAAGAAATGCCAAAGAGTCAAATTTTATGATGACTTTACATTGTTTATTATTTTTGGCAGAAAAGAAACAAGTTTCAAGTAGTAGAGCTATAACTCTCCAGTGTAGCTAGAGTTTTCCTGCCTTGCCCACAGTTAGGACAAATCTCTGTCACCTGCCAGTCCCACAGCCGCTCAGACCCAACCAAGTAAACACAGAGACTTATATTGCTTACAAACTGTATGGCCGTGGCAGGCTTCTTGCTAACTGTTCTTATAACTTAAATTAATCCATTTTCATAAATCTATACCTTGTCATGTGGCTTGTGGCTTACTGGTGTCTTTACATGTAGCTTGGCATGGTGGCGGCTTGTAGTTTCTCTGCCTCAGCATTCTGCTTCCCAGAACTCTCCTCTCTCCTTGTCCCACCTACTTCCTGTCTGGCCACTGGCCAATCAGTGTTTTATTTATTGACCAATCAGAACAATTTGACATACAGACCATCCCACAGCACTTCCCCTTTTCTTTTTTTTTTTTTTTAAAAGGAAGGTTTTAACTTTTACACATCTCCAAAGTCAGCTTGGTATATTTGGGAATTTGGGTATTGCTTCTCTTACTACTTCCTGCTGGAGGGGGGCGCTGTATCTTATGGGGACACAAAGAAAATTTTAGGATCATGGAATAGTCCATGAGGCTGTATCGTCTGAGCCAGTTGCCTTGAAACGATTCTGGATGTTGGATCATCTGGGCCATGGTGTCATCGGAGACCTTTCAGGTGGTCTTGGCTGGTCATACCTGATGTATCTTAATCTGGAACAAATCCATAGCCTCTGGCTTTCTGTAGAAACAAAAGCAGAGCCTCTTTTCCAAAGCAACATATCCTTATAGCCAAATTGTGAAGTCAAGGTACCTTTAAAATATACATTTTGGCATAACTCAACAGCTTTTGTAATCAAATGTTTTTCTTCAGTTACGAATATCAAAGAGAACATAACCCAGATTCTCTGTGTGGTAGCCATCTTTGTGTGGCTTATTTTTTGTATTACCTTGAGCCTATTGCTTTAAACTGCACCATTCTAAGACTGAAAAGGTGTTATGGCTGCTGGCTCCTCCCACTTCAGCTTCCCAACATGGTGGTGGTACATTTTCCACCAGCTCTGGGAGCCATCAATTCTCAGAAATAGTGGGTCTATGCTTCTTATCAAAGCAGCGTGTAGCCCAGAAACCTCTTTTTGTTTTGTACTAGCAAAGGCTAAATCCACCACACAGCTTAATGTGCCACTTGCAGAGGCCTCATTCCCGCCATACTGCAGATCGAGCTCTCACGCTAGGAACCCACCAGTAGCTCAAACCGGCAGGCTGCCGCTCATTTGAGAGAGACAATTAGGAAGCTGTTTTTAGCTCCGTTTTAGAATCTTTTCTCAGGTTTTAGGTAGAAACTCTTGCCCCACATTGGGCGCCAGATGTAGATGTAACCAACCGTTTTATTAAATAAGAAACACAGAACCAATGTAAAAGAGAAAGCCAAGAGGTCAGAGCTCAGAGCTAAAATCTCAACCTTCCTCCTGCAACGGTCCTAGCTTCCCAAAAGAGAGCTATTTCCCTGTGTGTAAGTCGTTTCATAGTCATTCTGCCTTCTCATTGGTTGTAAACCCAAACACGTGACTGCCTCGTCACTATCTGTATGTACAGCCCTCTAGGTCTTAAAGGCGTATGTCTCCAATGCTGGCTGTATCCCTGAACACACAGAGATCTATGGGGTTAAAGGTGTGCGCTACCAGCGCCACACTCTGTCTATGGCTCTAATAGCTCTGACCCCCGGGCAACTTTATTTATTAACATACAATCAAAATCATATTTCAATACAATTAGAATACTACCACACTCCAGCACCTGGTACTGTCTTTAGATTAGAGATAGATACCCAAGTGAGTTCTGAGAAATATTATCTTGCATGAGGTGTGACCCTCCTGGAGATCCAATGGAAGATGAGTCATCACTTGTTGGGAATACCATTGAGAGGAAGTCTGTTGATTGGCAGTTTGGATCAGCTCACCTCCTGCACATCATACTGGTAGTAATTTTTGTAAGGCATGTATGTATTACATAGAGGCAGCCTCTGTGTTAGATGGGAGACTCACTGGAAAGAGTTTAAACCAAGGACCCAAGTCTAGGCTTTGGCTGTTTCTACCTGCGTTTGGGACTTTGAGAAAGTAGCTTCTCCACGTTTGATTTATTCCTCTAAAAAATAAGAGATTTTTGTGGTTTAAGAAAAGTTAATGGAAAGACTCCATTTTCTTTCTTCTTCTGTTAGTGGCTTATATTATGCAGAACCTAAGAATTTGACCTATAGATGTGTCTGATCCTGCAGAGGCCAGGCTGAGTCAGCTCATGGCTTTCCTGTTTACCTCTCTTCCACCAGCTACCATGGAATTGTGGATCTGTAGAATATGGCCTGGAAACATTTCTTTTAAACATTGCCAAGTTTTAGATAGTCTCAATGTAGGCAATGTACAGAATGTGAGCAGGAAGAGGATCACAGACTTCACATCCATGAGTGAGAACTGGCCTGTTACTTCCCCTCCCCCACTTCTGTTGCTGAGTTAATACTGACTGAAGCCATTGTACTCATTGGCCCAGGAAAGGAAAAAAGTTTCATCCAGGAATCATTAAATACATGGAGTCATATTCTTTGGCTTTATGCAAATTTGAATATCTGGCGACACTGAATGCAAGTTTTCAGATGTTCTCCTAAACTGCCAATCTCTCTTTACAAACATTCTGACACAAAAGTGTTTGCCCACTGTTCACATAGTGAGGCTTTTAGACACCCCACAAATGGTGCTATTCTTAACAGTGAAATAACCGACTTGCATCCCTTATGTCTGACCTAGCATTTGCCCTCTTCCTGAATGTGTGCCTTGAAATAAGTATATAAAGTAAGAAATAGTAGTTCTATTCCTAAAGCGATTTCTTTATGCTTGTTTTATATCAGTTTCTTGCCCAGCTTGCAAGCTAAAGCCTCAAAATGCATAGACAGGGCCTTTGTTAGGCTTTGAAGATCTGGCATACTTTTCTGTGAATATCATTACAGCTGTAGCATTTGAATTGGGAAAATCCTTTGTGTGATTTCAACAACCTTTTGTCCTGGGAGTTAAAGGCACTGACAGGGCTTTTTGACAGAGCCACCGAAAGAAAATTCTCTGCTGAATCGTTAATCAGTTCCTAAGCTGGCTGGCTTCCATTTTTTCTTCTTTCTTCAAGACTATGTTGCCAGACTACTAGAGGTTTTTACTTGGGAGTTTAATAAAGACAAAATAAGCTCAAGCATGTTCCATACCACTCTATTTCCATCACACACTATATTGTTTTCTATTTTCCCACACCTAATCCACTGGGATATAGTGATATTTTATGCTTACACTTTTGAAACATGAGTTGTTTTTATTTTGTTTTAAAAAACTAATGCATGCCTTTAAATTCAATGGATTAATTCTTAATTACTTATATAGATTATTATGATGCATTTAGTTATTGATGTAGAAATCTAAATAAACCAGGATCCTAAAGAGAAATCCTTGGGGTCATGGAGAGCTTATTGGCAGTTGCTCTTACACTTAATAAAGAATGATGGAGGACAGGAAGTCACATTTCAATTTCCCCTCTGCTCATCTTTCACAGCAGGAACTACTTCTGGCAAGTTTATAAGCTGAGAAAGGCAAGAGTCTTTTGGGTGTCTGGAGTGAGTGGAACAGACCATGGCTAGCTGACTGCTTGTTGATTCTTTGCCTTCCAAGGTAATCAAATCAACCACATGTTTTCTCGTTGTATATTCTCTGGAGAAATGGATCTCAGTTAGAAATTATCTATCTCATGGCTCAATTCTTGAAAAAGTTTCTTTCTTACAGACAGACATTGGCAATGATGGTAACCATTTATAATAAATACCTCAAACTCTCTCTTTGGCTCTTAATTTTAATATGGAGAGAGAAGGTCATCTTTGTTTAAACAGGGATTGAATCTGGGAGAAACATTGCTTTGAGAGACACAACATGCATTACAACATCATGATGTATTCAACCAGATGTCTGCAAGACAGAAGGTCACGTGGGTAACCGCACCATGTGAATGTTCTTAAAGGTGGAAAAAATAGAAAAGAGAATCTAAACATGTGTCAGATACTTCCTTTGTGCCTCATGTTATTCCAAACCATATGGGTCCCTTATGTTTATAATTTACCAATTATGAGCTCTCCCCTACATTATTAAACTCAGGGATCACTAGCACTTTACACACATCTTATAGTGTTGATCTGACTATATCTGTTATTTATATGCATCTAGCACTTCCCAGATATCTGTTAGGGTAGTTGTTAGAATATAGTGAGAAGTTATTTTTGACACTTATGTTAACTTATATAGATATTCACTTATTCTGTTGGGATTCTTGCACATATATTTGAAAAGAGTATGCATATGACAATCCTGAATAACACAAGTTTCATTTGAATTATATTTTTTTGTAGTTGACAATCCCATGTTCATTATATCAATAAGTATTCACTGGGTGACCACCAGGTAGACCATATTTCTCAGTTATACATGAATCATTATGTTCTCCAGGGATATCGTAAACAGAAGATAAGGGATTAGGGTATTTTTTTTTTTTTAGGAAAGGGGAGGAAATTCCCTGTTGCAAACAATGGCCATGGATTTATTGTCATTTTACTATATTTTTTAACAACCTAGTCACTTCTTTGGTGTTGTTACTGCCCAGTGCGGTCTCTGGGATATAGTAGGCACCCTGTGTACAATTGCTGGATGGAAGCATGAACTGACTCCCAGGGCATCCGTTTTACTTTCTCTGCTGCTCCACTACTGGCATGACAAGAGCACAGGCAATGTGCTAGCTTAATGTTTTCCTCCGTTCTCCTAAACTATTTTCCCACAAGGCAGCAAGCTATGCACTTAGTCATGCGTCCCTATTAACTGTTTGTGTATGTATACTCCAAGTAAGTATTTTATTACTAAAGTACTCTACCACCTTATGAAGAAGAGTTAACCACTGAGGAACTAGATTAAGTCAAGTGTATTAGAGGATCATTTTGCTTACTGGATTGCTCCAATCTGGAGACACTTGCAGAGAGAATCGAGGAAGAGTAATTCAGTGATTGCCTTGAGTAGCTTACATCTATCTGATAGATCAGATGAACATAATGCAGGGAACATACTGAACATAATGAGAGGGAAATTATTTTATGCTATTTTTTAATGGAGAGATACTGTATATAATTTTGCTATAAATACTATATTTAAATCAAACAACTTTTTAACCATTTCTTTTCTTTTTTTATTAATTTTTAAAATTTATTTTACATACCAACCAGTTTCCCCTCCCTCCTCTCCTCCACAAAATAAGCACAGTGATCCTGTAAATAACCCAACAGCGCCAATCTCTCAGCTAGCAATCTGGACACTCACATCCAGGAAGCATCCTTTCAGCTACTGTGCATGTCTCCCTCCAGGGCTCCTTATCTCTCACTCCCTAATTTTTCCATCCTTACTCTTCATTTCCACTTCTCTTTTTCAAAGATCTTAGCTTATAGTTACCTATTTTCAACAAATCCAAGTAGTTCCAGAATAGTAGAAAGGATCACTAATCTATAATAAATCTAATAAATATCCACAGAAAGACGATCTCTGAAGCCGTTTATGGAATTCTTTTCAAGTTTTTATCAAGTGAGTTAGGTGTATTCTCACAAAGAATGTGGTGTAACAGGGCTGGAGAGACAGTTTAGTCAAATTCTTCCCAAGAGAGCATGAGGGACTGCGCTCACAACTCCAGCTTTTGTGTTAAAGCCTGCGCACTGTATTGTGTACTTATAATCCTAACACCAGGAAGTAGATGCAGGAGGGTCCCGAGAGCTTACTGGCCAGCCAAACTGGTGACCTCTGAGCTCAGTGAGAGACTCTGTCTCAAAATGTATAACATAGAACAACTGGATATGATACTTCATATCAACCTCTTGCTCCATATGCATGAACACACATAAACTTACACACGTGGACACACACACACAAGCACACACTTACCCCCAAAAGGGTATAACACTAATGTCCTCATTTATGCTATAATTTGACTATTTAAAATAATCATGTAGGCAGAATGGTAGTGTACACAGCATCTAGTGAGATAAAGGGACCCCCCAATGCAGAGGTTAACACACATTTCTCTAGGAGTAGTTGCCCTGGGAGCTCTAAGCAGCAACTGCGGTTAATGTCTATATTTGAAGCATACCTGGAGGCCAAGGCAAGAGGATGGCCATGATTTTGAGGTTAGTATGGACCGTATAGTGTATTTGGAGCAAACTGTGATACATATCAAGATGCTGTTTCAAAAATACACCCCTAAACAAAAACAACAAAATAAACACACACAAATCCTCTTCACCTGGGGCCCCAGCTCGCTTCTCTGACCTTATTATTTTTTATTTGGTTGGCTGTCCTTGCACTTCCTCTGCTGACTTCTATAGTCAACATATTCTGTACTTAGTTTACTTTGAGTGCCTGCCACGTGTTAGTTATGATAACACTAACCACTGTGAAATACACACCCCCAAACTTCAGTCAATAATCAAAACATAGAAGGAGCACACCAATGTAGACACTTCCCATGGAGCAAGAGGGAGCTTTTCAATATGGTATCCAAACTACTGGGGGAAGGGGTCATGGCTGCCTTTGAGCTTTGGTCTTGGTTAATTTTTGTCATCTTGACTCAAATCTAGACACCACTGGGAAGAGAGAATGTCAGCTGAGGCTTTTTCTCCATCATACTGGCCTTTGTGCTTGTCTGTAGGATGTCTTCACAGTTGCTGGTTGTTGTGGGAGGGCCCAGCTCACTGTGGGCGGTCCCATTTTAGGGCAGGTTAGCCTAGGCTGTATAAGAGCAATCTTATTCTTGCTCCTGTTTTGAGTTCCTGCTCTGATTTTTCTCAATACCGTGATCCAGACATGCAAGCCAAACAGAGCCTCTCCTTCCCTAAGCTGCTTTTGTTAGTGTTTATCACAGCAACAGAGAAGTTAAGTAGAACAGTGTCTAACAGCAGAAGCAATTTCATGTGGGTAGGAAAGCTCACCGACTTCATAACTACCCTCAAAGAAGGGACATGTATTTTTCCTTCTCCATTTCTACCAGGGCAAGTCAGTTACATGCCCACATGCAGATAAAAGGAAAGGATTAAGAAATGCAAGTCTCTGGCAGGTCAGGCACTTCTTGCTGGTAACTCCACAGTAGGGAAGGAGAATGAGGAGTTCTGGAGAACAGCTAAGCCCTCTGTCACAATCCATAGCATTGTGAAATGTTTCCAAAGGACAGGAGAAATGTTAATGTAATCATCAAAAATCCCTTGCTTTGAAAAGTAAACCTTTGATGCAGGGTTTTGTTCCTAAGAACAAGGCATGTATCTTACAGTAACATGAAAGTTTGACTTGGGAAGCACACTGTTTAGATTGCTTTCAATATACAAAGTGATGCTGAGACTAACAACTACCAACACTCTTGGATGGAGACAAGTAACACATAGACCTAATATAGACATTAGCTAAATTATTTGATTTAATCTTAAATAGGAGAGGAAAGCAAACTCCTTTTTTGTTTTATGTTTCATAACTACAATAAGAACTAAGAACGTGCTCCCTGCTCCACCCGAGATTATTTCTAAGTGCCTGGAAGAAACAGGTTTGAATTTTTTGTTCTGTTTTGTTTTTATATGCAAAATCTTAATAGATCAGAAGACTAATCTGGGCATTTATTTTATGGTGTGGGGATCTGTTCATGGAGATATTCTGTGGTACAGAAAGAGAGTCTATGTGATATATCAAGTTACAGAAAATATCACTCAAAGATAAATATATATTCCTTAGCACATGGTACTTTAGAAATGTAGAAGTATTTAATGGGCAAGAGATGGGCTGATGTAAATATTGAAGCTACTTTTCCAAAAAAGGACATGTAATCTTAAATGTATTTAGTCTTCTTGCTAGTACAGTTTTTATGTGAAGATGTCCTGACTTTATCAATTCTATATACAATGAAATAAAAAGCAAATACAGAGTCAGAGCAACTGTTTAAAACAAACTTCTTATTGAAATTACTTTGTCTTATTTTATTTATTTTCATTAAACTTTTTTTCTTCGAATGAATTGAATTATTGCCATTGTTATAAATAGTTCTAATGGCTAAAGTGGTGAGCTAGCTCTCACCCACTTGATCAAAGAAAAAGTCTCAAAAAAAAAAAAAACATGTCACATTTAGTAAGACAAGTGGAGTAAGGACAGAATGTGTCAGAGTCTGAGGTGTCTGTCTGGGGCTAGAGTGCAACTTGGTGACAGAGATTTGCCTAGCATTTCAAGACCTTCAGTTCAGTTGCAGCACAAAACACACACACACACACACACACACACACACACACACACACACACACAAACACACTATCTGGATGTTTTGTTAATCCATGTTACTATCTTATGCAAGACAGCATAAGACAGAAAGCCTGAGTATTACAGTGAAGAGGGAAATTCTGGGTCTGATACCTTCCTTCCCAAATCAAAGAGCATCGAGTGAGTAGAATTTTGTAGGAAATACTATGGAGTCAGTTTGAGTGGTAATGAGGCTAGTACCGAACCAAGGGTTAAAGAACTCCTCTATTAGGTCCTATATTAGATGATGGGAAATCAGTCAACTTCAGAATGTCCATACAAGAGCAGTTCTATTCTTCCTTCTTACTTTGTGTATGTGGACCTCAGTGTTCGAGGCTGAGTGATTTTCATAATCCCACATAGTTATTTGTGAGGAAGGAGTATGAACCCAGTGGCGTGAGCTCACAGCCCTTACCGCTTTCCCTGGGCCAGTCCTGCTCTCTCTGTAAGGTCTCCACAACAAACTTTTGGGATCTGGAGACAAGTTTATCATCACACTTTTGCAAGTCTCTGGCCTTCTTCTGCTCTGACTTCAGTGACTGCCCCAGGCACGAGCATCTCCCTGCACACCATAGCAATTATTTATGACTGGGAGATTTGCAGCCTGGGGCTGGTTTACCAGAACTATTTTGAACAAAGACAAAAGGAACTTTTTCCTTGGTTGCTCCAGGATTCTTTGATTCTTTGATCCGGAGGAACTCTGTCTTCTGTCGAGCCGTGGAGGAGGAGTATACAGAAGAAAGGCCTTTTGTAGG
This sequence comes from Peromyscus maniculatus bairdii, assembly GCF_049852395.1. Lineage (NCBI taxonomy): Eukaryota > Metazoa > Chordata > Mammalia > Rodentia > Cricetidae > Peromyscus > Peromyscus maniculatus. The sequence continues at coordinate 101,381,105 of NC_134860.1, forward strand.
CCATTTCCCCTGCTCATTTTATATTAGTTTAACTTTCATAATAAATCTTACCAACAGCAGTGATTTCCTTGTGGTCACTTAAAACTCCTATAGCATTGAGTTGGGGGGAGAACTAACTGGAGAATCAATGGGATATGTCCAGATATGGACCAGTGAAACACAGACCATGTTCCCAATAAAACGATCATTTCATGCTGTAATTATATCACACATCCTTGTCTAGTCACACACTTACACCCACGCAGCTACTCCCAGCCCCTTTTGCTGGAACTGGAGTAGCCATTATGTTTATTTGTATTTTCGCTCTCCCCTACCCTTTTAAAGCTCAATTAATACATCATCTTCTCCAGGAGAATTTTCTGCCTTCATGCTAGGGCGAGGTGGCCGTAGCAAGTCTGCATTATCACACTGCTGAGTGTGAGAATGAATGTTTGTGTCTGATAATGAAGGGGAACACTGGGCATGGGCTGTGTCTGTGCATCTTTGTATTCCTGATGCCAGCTTCTGATGCCCTGGGAATTCTGGGTGAGTCTTTAGGAAGACTTAAGCTTTTACTTGTTATTTAGTTATAATGAACACCTACCATGTGGAACTAGAATGGCGAGGGAAGCCTGGCTTTCCCCCTTGCTGCTGAGGCCACAGTTTTCTATGCAGGAGACTAGAACTCTGCACTGAAATTTGACATCCAAATCCACTCAGACTCCATGAAACTAGGTTCTTTCCCTTGAGTATAAACACGGCATGGGCATTCCAAAGGTGGGCCAGTGAAGAAGGAAGTCACCACTAAAGTAGCGTATGTGATAAATGATGAAGGAGGGTAGTTAGGAGTTTGCCTCTGGCATCTGTGTGAAGCATAAGTGTGGACACAGGATGGTATGTAAGTGACTTTGATACTGTATTGAAGGAAAATGTCCTCTTAGAAAGATTAGCTCTGGCCAATTTCTTCTCTCCTCGCACCCAAGTCTGAGGAGAAAACTTACCGGGAACTTGTTCCTGCAATCAGACTTACCACTCCACATAAGCTACTTCAGTATAAATCTGACTGGCTGTGTGAATCTCCTGCTGAACATTTCTTGTCAAAAATATTTCATTGCCTTAGCTATTCCTACAAGGTAATGAATGGGTCACAATATTAAACAAGCTAACTGCTAAGTTCTACTTTTATATGAAATGCTTACCCTGCTTTCTGGTGAGAGTTGCATTCTTTGTTATTCCTTGCTTTAAAAATGATCATTGCACAATACAGAACTCTATGGTCCCACATCTAGCCAGCAGTCCATTCCCCTACCCTTCTATACACATCTGGGCACTTCTGTTTTTAGAAAGTCTTTTATCCTCTGAGCAATATTTCTTGTGTTCACATCGCCCTACAGAGATCAGCCTTAGATATATGAGTGTCTGTCCCTTCCCACATCCCATACATACTTCCTAAAATGACACTCATTACATCACACCATACGTTTAGGCAAAGAATAGGATTGATTTTAAAATCTAAGAGGACAAATTCATGTCTTACTCATCTTTAAAGTCTTACTGATTAATACTTAGAGCCCTCATTAACTATATTTTGAATGAACAAATGTAGTGTGTGTGTGTGTGTGTGTGTGTGTGTGTGTGTGTGTGTGTGTGTGATTTGCAGGTGTACACATCAATGTGTGAGCATGCAGAGGCCAGGAAAAGCCTGTGCTATCACCTTCTGCTAATCCTTGGGAACCTGCAGCTAGCTGTTTAGGGGTTAGGCTGGCTACGCTCGTGATCCTTCTGGCTCCTGCCCTTAACACCAAGCCAGAGCTGACTCTGCAAGTGTGAGCATCCACATCTGCCTCTTACATGTGTGCCGGTGATCCCAACTCTGTTCTTACACTTGTACAGCAGGTACTTTCACCCATCTCCCAACTCAACAAATACATTGTTGACTCAGATCATTCAACTTCATTTATTTTTTTTTCTAAGAGACTTTCTCTTCAGAATGTTTGATGCATTTTAAATGGGTACAGTTAACCAACAATACAGTATTGTTATCTCAAAGTACTATGTTGTACAGTACATCTCTAGAATTTATTTATCTTCTGTAACTGAAATTCTGTTAGAAGCTGCCATTTCCCTCTGCCCTGCATCCTCTGGCAACCATCATCTATTCCTTGCTTCTATGAGTGTCATTTGCTATGAGGTGTCTTTCTGTACGCTGTGAATAAGTGTGGCTCCCATTGGATAATAAATAAAGCTGTTTTGGCCTGTGTCAAGAAAGCTTACAGCTAGGTGAGAAATCCAAGCAGAGATACAGGAAAGAGGCAGGTGGGAAGAGGAGATGCTGGCCCACTGCCCAAGGAACAACAAGATGCCAGCAGACCGGTAATGCTGAGAGAGAGAGAGAGAGAGAGAGAGAGAGAGAGAGAGAGAGAGAGAGAGAGAGAGAGAGAACCAAAAGCTTCAAAATTGGAGGATTCTAATTTTGTCTTTTTCTTTGTTTCCAAAACTTCTTTGTCCTGTTAGGATCTGAGTGTGAAGTATCCCCAGCAGGCTCATATATTAGTTCTCTGGTCCCTAGCTGATGGGGCTATTTTGAGAGGTTGTGGAAACTTTAGGAAGGAGGTCCTCACTGGAGGACATGGGGCCAAAAGGACACACATTCAAAGGTTATTCTGGTCTCTATCTCCTTTCTCCCTCTGCCTCTGGTCTTTCATGAGGTGAATAGTCTCTGCACTCATTGCTGAAACTTCAAGTCCTTTTTGGACAGCATCCATTATCTTGTGCAATGTATTAAAAGTAACTTTCCACTTACAATGCTTTGTGGTCCAGCTGCTACTTGATGCTGTACCACTCACTTCAGTTCCCACCAGCTGAATTATGTGCTGGCAATAGTCTGTTGTACAGGCTCCTTAACAGCCGATTACAGATACACTCATTATAATTGCACAAATGAATTAAACATTTAAAATATGTGAAAGGCAGAATAGAAGGACAGGGGAAACACGGGGACATGAGAGGGAAAAGGAGCTCCTCACCTTGGAGTCTGGCTCAAACCCTTACCAGGCAGGAATAAAAATGTGTGGGGCTGGGAATTTAGCTCAGCAGTAGAACAGTTGCCTAGCAAGCTCAAGGGCTTGGTTAAGTTCTCAGCTAAAAAAAAAAAAAAGACAAAAGACAAAAGACAACTCCCCCCAAACACACACACACACACACACACACACACACACACAGAGAGAGAGAGAGAGAGAGAGAGAGAGAGAGAGAGAGAGAGAGAGAGAGAGAGAGAGCAAAAGAAAAATGTGTTTCCCAGATTCAGCAGAAGAGTTGTATGGATGAACTCACAGCAGTTGTGACTGCATGCATGTTATGACTGCATGCATGTTGTGACTGCATGCATGTTGTGACTGCATGCATGTTGTGACTGCTTGCATGTTGTAACTTCATGCATGTTAAGAGCAGGGCCAGATAAACTCCGACAAAGTCCCACCCTTAGCTGAGGAGCTGACAGCTGCTGGGAAGAGAGGGAGCCAGTTTTCTTCTGGGGTACAACCCCTGACAGGCTACCCAAACTCCAGGAATGGTCCTGACCCATGCACGTATAGGAAGCTCTGAGTGGACTCAGTAGATTTTTGAAAAGAACACTTGGGTGGAAATTGTGGAGTGGAGGATGGGGAGGAACTGGGTGGGCGGGGGGTGGACTTGATCAAAGCATATTATGTGCGTGCATGAAATTCTCAAACAACAACAAAAATTCCAAGCTAATATCCATTTGCTTGAGTGCCACCTTCCAGCTGTAAACTTGCAGTTTTCTAGGATTCTCACCAGAAAGGTAATTTACAGGGAAAGGGCATCCTAGAGCTCCTTGTACAACCTAGTGGTTCCTGTTTTTACTCAGTCAGATTGTAGTCCTACTCAAGGCACTTCTGAAGCCACCCTATAATCTAATTTATATGTTAAGAAATGAGGAAAAGAAAAGAATATTTCCTAGCAACCCCTGAGTTGTCGCTTGAGAGATATACGTATTTCATTAAGATACTCGATTGCTGCTTTTCTTTGAAAAACACACACCATGATTCTGGGTGTGTCTTTCATTCTGAGCACTTTTCTTTCTCTTAACCATTGTGATTAAAATCCACAATTAAGAATATTATTAATAAACTTCAATTGTGCTTCATACTGAGTTATATTGGAATTATTCCATGGTCTTTCCAAAGATCTGTTTTGTATCAGAGTTGAAGTCCTTAAAAGATTAAAGTTTTTCTCAGGGTTCTGTGGACTATGTGTGGAGATATGCCTCCATTCTTTCCTCTGTAGGCAGAAAACACCATAGAAGACACCACAAAGAGGAGTGATTTCAAAAATTATATCAAATTTGAGTTTAATGAGATAACACTGCTTTAGGGAAGAATTTAAATATAGAATTCTGCATTAAATTTGTTTTGTAAGCACTTTCAAGTGTTACATTTACTTAAAATAATTTTTAAAAATGACTCTGAAATCTTAGGCAAACCCTTAAGAGAGTTGAGCAAGGGATATGCCCAATAAGCAAATTCAATGGGTTGAGTTCTGTTAGAAGACTAAAAACAATTATACAATGTTAAATTGAAGTTCTTTGTGTTTTGTGCATGCGCACACATACATTAAATGTTTTTTTTGATTAATAGTCACTAATAAATTCCTAGTTTGTCAGACAAGAAGTCTTTTTATGTATTTTTTTACTTTAAAATAATTTTGAGATTATAATTATAACATTTTCCTCTTTCCCTGTTTGCTCTCCAAACCCTCCCATGCACCCCTCCTTGCTCTCTTTCAAATCCATGACCTTTTAAAGATTAACTGCTATTAAACACACGCACACATGCACGCACGCACGCACGCACGCACGCGCACATGCACATTCCTAAATATAATCTACTCAGTCTTTATAACGTTATTTGTATATATGACAATAACCCCATGGGTACAGCTGTAGAAGGAATCTTAAAAGTTCTTATTAATAAAATCAAACCCGGAGCCAGGTATTGGGGTGAACTGGAAAATCAGAGAACAAGCCACAGCTAACCTCACTTGGTCAACTTCTCAGCTGGTCTTGTTTCTTCAGACTGGAAGCTTCTGTGTCCTCATCCCAATGGCTCTCAGCTGAACTGCTGCTCTAAAGCCTGAAGCTTAACCAGGTCAAATGCTTAACCATCCAAATGCTTCTAGTTTCTCATCCTCACGCCTTACATATCTTTCTGCTTTCTACCACCACTCTCTGGGATTAAAGGCGTGAGTCACCATGCCTGGCCATTTCCAATGTGGCCTTGAACTCACAGAGATCCAGAGGGATTTCTATCTCTGGAATGCTAGGATTAAAGATGTGAGTGCCACCATTTTCTAGCCTTTGTATCTAGTGGCTGTCTGTTCTCTGACCTCAGATAAATTTATTAGGGTACACAATATTTTGGGGAACACAATACCACCACATACAGCAGTGGCACAGACACCTCGTTGGTAACCAACAGCTCTCTAACTGGACTTAAGACCCACTCAACAAGAGGGAAACCATGCCTGATATTGGAAACTTAGCTAAGTACTCAGTGTTACTGAAGTCATAGATCTTGGAGGAGACCACACAACCACTGCGTTACTAAACCAGCACAATCCCTAACAACAATCCTAATATTTGTCCTTGTACCACAGATAAGTATAGTCTTCATGCCTCATGAAGGAGCCTTCTCATTGCAACAGACAGAGATCACTATAGGGAACCACAATGCAGAGTTATGGAGCCAGTCCCAATGGATACATCTGCAAAACACTCCTGCACCTAAGACTCAGAGAACATTGCAGAAGAGGTGATGGTATTTTAAAAGCCAGAATATCAGGGAGTTTGCTGAATCAAGAGACTGTGGGTTCATTCAAGGCTAAAGATGATCAGGTTTGATCATTGAAGAACCCCTGAAATCCTGGTTACAGAAGTAAACCTTGAAGAACTACAAAACATGTAATGTATATTTTACCTGCTCAAACATAAAACAAAATATCATCTTTGGCTGACTTGTGTACAATGCACAGTTTATACTTGTATAAATACAGATATGTATGTTACTTTTAAAAGTTTATATATTCTCAGAAGAAGGGACCAGACACCAATAAAAATGGATGGCCCACATGATCCAGCATCCAGGACAGCTTCAAGGCTGCTGACTGAGATGATCCAGCTTCACAGAATATTACAGCCAAGACTTAATCATTATCCTAAATTTTCCCAAGGTCCAAAGATGTCAGTGTCCCCAAACAACAGGAAGTAGTTTAGAGAATGATACCCATATTCCCCAAAAATGGGTTATGGATGATTATTATCATTTAAGGGGGGTTGGTTACAAGTTGTAATGGTCAGAAAAAACTAACCAAACAAAGGAGTTAAATTCAAAGATCTCTTTCTAAAAGAAAAAAGGAAGATTTGATATAGAAATGATAGGATAAAAGGGTAGGTTATTGAATCTACTTTAACCCCCAAACCACTATTAATCTCAAAATATTTTGTACTGGTATGAATTTTGTTTATTGACACAAATTTAAAGTTAATTTTGTTATACTGTATGTATGTTTCTACTCTTGTTTGTGATATTGTGCTTATACAATTCATTTAAAAATTTAATATATAATTAAGAAATACAGATTAATAGTCATCTATAATAGTCAAACTTAAAGTCATGTTAGGTATGTTTTCAAGGTTAAACAGATATATTTATATAGATAGATGGTCTTCAAACACTTCAAAGGTCTACAGAATATGGCATTTAAAATGTTTAGTAACCTAGGCTTTGCATGACAATGAGACATACATGCCTGCTCCTGCCAAAACCAATTTACTTCAGAGAGGGATGATGGGCATTAAAGAAACTCTATATTGGCCAGGCGGTGGTGGCTCACGCCTTTAATCCCAGCACTCGGGAGGCAGAGCCAGGTGGATCTCTGTGAGTTCGAGGCCAGCCTGGGCTACCAAGTGAGCTCCAGGAAAGGCGCAAAGCTACACAGAGAAACCCTGTCTCGAAAAACCAAAAAAAAAAAAAGAAAAGAAAAGAAACTATATTGAATTTACTTTCTTTGTATCAAAAGCTAGCCACTGGGCAAAGAAACTGCCCTTACCTCAATTGCTGATGACATGTTGTCCAAATTGAACCAACAGGACACAAAAGAAAGAGATTGCCAAACTTTGCCAAGAGAAGGTAGGACATTCCTTCAAAAATTCCCTGCTTCTCAGAGATGTCTGTTAGGTATACCAGGCCGGTAGGCCAAAGTTGGATCCCCCAAATTACTGAAGAACCTAGGGTGACTGTCCAGGCAGCCAGATGTCCCTATCATTGGGTAACATTTCATCCTTCTGGGGACTTGGATGGAATTGAAGGCTAGATAGTCATAGTTAAAGTTTTCCTTAGTAATGATAAAAGATAAATTAGGTATAAAACTTTAGACTTACAAATAAAAGATAAATAATAGAGTATATTCTCTAAATTTGCCAAATGCAAATGGACTGAATATTGTAACTGTAATTATTACTTAATAACTGCTTTGTTTTATAGTTTTACTATGCTAAGATTAAAACTTTCCTTTTTAATTAGACAAAAGGGGGGGATGCTGTGGAATAATCTTTCTGTACACTGTGAGTATGTATTACTCTGATTGGTTTAATAAAGAAGCTGATTGGCCAATAGCTGAACAGGATAAGGCTAGGCAGGAGAGTCATACTGAGAATGTTGGGAGGAAGAAGGGCAGAGTCAGGAGTCACCAGCAGATGCAGGAGAAAGCAAGATGGGCATGCCAAACTGAGAAAAGGAATGAAGCCATGTGGCAAAGCATAGATTAAAAATATGGGCTAAATTAAATGTAAGATTTAGCTAGTAACAAGCCTGAGCTATTGGCTGAGCATTTATAATTAATATTAAGACTTTGAGTGGTTATTCAAGAGTGGCTGCTGGCATAGGAAAACTCTGCCTATATAACTTTGAAAACATATACGGGGGACTAAGTAAGGCTTATTCTTGTAATTAATTATATTCATACTTAGAATGATTACAATGAAAGAATTTGATCATTTATAAGATGATTGACTATTAACTTATGTTCTTTAATAGTCTACAATTAGTTTGCAGCTTTCATAAGACTAGGACTTTATGTTCCATTCCTGTTTAAGGTGACTGACCATTAATTTGCATTTCTTAATTACCCTTAGCTGTTAACAATAAGTTAGTAGCTTTTATAAGACTAGGTAAAACTTTATGTTCCATCCCTCCTAGATTTATCCTTAAAAATAATGATTCTGAATTGAAGCTCTTCTAGTATCAAACTAAAACTTTTTAATCATAGATAACAGACTAAGTAAAGAAACCAAAATAGCTGTTCCACAGGTCAAAATGGTAATGTGGGGAATTTACAAGGCAACTCCACATAGTTAAAAAGGAGGTTTATTTTGAGGTAATGTACAGCCAGTAAAGGGGTCGGTTACAGGATCCGGGAGAGGTGAGGTGCAGTCCAGTGGGGTTCTCTGGAGAATTCTGAATTAATCTGCCATCTAGCATCCAGGATCACGAGGAACCAAGAGGCCCAACACATCTGGTCTCAGGTCATAAGGGCTCCCATCTCGGCCCTGCCCTAGGGGCATGTCATAGGTAGTTGTGGCAGTTACCAGAAGCCTCACTAGGGGTAGTACTTCCAGGTCAAAGCAGGAACAGCTACCCTGTAGTGGGTAGCCATTCCAGCTTGGATCTGGAAGTTCCAACCCCCATTGAGACTCTGGCAACTGTCATGCCTATGAGGCGGGGTGAGGGGAGGCGCCTGGAGACCTGAGAGCTGGATGGGCCAGCGCTCTCTCTGTGCGCTCTCTCTGTGCCGGGACACTGAACAGTGAAGGTGGATTGTGCAGAGCTCCAGAGAACACCGCTGGACTGCAATACACCTTCCCCAGACCCTGCGACCTACCTTTCACTTAATTCGTGAGTTACGGCATTAAATAAATATCCTTTTAACTACGTGGAGTGGCCAAAATAATTTCTCCAATACTACCCACTACAAAATGGAGCAAGTTTGTTCCAAACTGCTAAGAATGTCTCCTGAGAAGGTAAGGAAAAGTGACAGGGAAAAGATCCCCAGGGCCAAATGGGAACAGGGAAAAGGAGGTCTGTGAGCAGGGACTGAGGAGCCCAGAGCACTGCCTTTGATAAGCCATGGGGGCCCCCGTCCAAGTGCCCAACCCTGGGAAAAGGACCCTCTCAGAGGGCCAGACATTTCACTGTAGAATGTTGCAGTTTTTGTATGGATTAGTTTATCCAAATAGCTAGAGCTTAAAGTGAGCAAAGATGAAACTAGACAAAATTACTGTGAAACTGAGTAAACCTTAGGAATCTATAAATCTTATTTATCAAATACCTTATTTATCAAACATATGTTGCCACTTATCTAAATTCTTTAGAAGCTTGATGTTGAACACTTAGTAAAGACATAAGTACTTAGATATAAATTCCTAAGTCAGCTTTTGTTAATCTGAATGGAATGGACCTTTATAACCTTAAAATTTTTATCACCATATAGAGTATATTCTAAACCAAAGTTGAGTCACATATACAGTATGTTGTAACAAATATAACCTTACATTTCTATCATCATATAAAAGTCCATACAAATCAAAAATATTTGAGACTTGTTGTTTCCTTAGTCTAAAAGGAGATACAATGAACAGAGAGCTCATTAGGACTAAGAAGTGTCACATGATATGTACTTTTTCATCTTAGTAAAGATAGTTGCTGACCATGTGACCATCTACATCCTGATAATGTCACCAGCCAAGATGGAGGATAGCCACATGGTTGCTATTTAAAACATGTTTTCCTAAACAAATAGTTGAATCTAAGTTACTCACACACACACACACACACACACACACACACACACACACACACACACAGTTGAATCCAAGTTACATATACATATATGCAGAGTTAAATCCAACTTAAATTCACACACATATATAGAGTTAAATCCAAGTCTCTTTCTTTCTTTCTTTCTTTCTTTCTTTCTTTCTTTCTTTCTTTCTTTCTCTCTCTCTCTCTCTCTCTCTCTCTCTCTCTCTCTCTCTCTCTCTCACACACACACACACACACATACCCATGTATAGAATTTTAATTATAAGCCTTTTGTTATGATTAAAGCCAAATTTTGTTACAAATTATATAGATTTTAAATCATACCCAATGAGCAATTTACAAATCCTGAGGCAAGAGTTTACAACATAATCTTAAGATATTATTATTTTTTGTGGGAGCAGAGTGCAAAGAAATCATAAAGATAAGAGATTTTTAGGAGTAGTGAAGTAGAGCCTTAGAGGTAAGGGACTTTGGAAGTATAGCAGAGCAAATTTAGGTACAAGATATTTTTGGACCCTTTGTGGCAGTAGCAGTTGTTACCAATTTGTGAGGATTTGGAAATCAAGTTTGCAAATTTTGCCCATTGATTTGTAGTGAGGCCAGGCTATTTTAATAAAATCTGAGTTCCTGGAGGAAGAAAGAGAGAGTCACAAAGTGGAAGACTGTGAGTGTGTGTTCCTACAAGCTCCAAGGGGAAGTTGAGAATCAAGACAAGCTGCTGTACTGCAGGCAGGAACTGAGACAGTGTACTGAATGAGTATACAGGCTGGCTGCAAGGTGAGAGAAAGAAAGCCAGGAAGGAGCAGAAGAGAAGGGAGGTTTCCATGTGGGTCAGTAGGTCACTGATGCGGGCAGCAGGAATATCATAAGAGCTCAGCTGGTTATGGCAAAGTCACTACCTGGAGGAATCAGGGAATTCCTCCAGAGGAAGCCAAATCCCAAGGAATTTTTGGTGTTACTTGGCTTGTTATATATCAGCTGTCTTCTGTTATGAAAATCATGTGTGCCTTCATACATCTCCCAATTGACTTTTCCCTAAGAAGGGCTAACGGTGTAGATTGATCACTCTCTGGACATACACATTCCAGGTATTTGGAGAACAGCCTCAGGAAAGGCTTTCTCTGGAATCAGATATCTCCCTTGGCTACTTTCAAGGACTAGCAGTAATAACAGTCCACATGCAAGTCTCCTGATTTAAGATAAATTCCACAAGGAGAAACCGCCTAGGTCAGGTGGACGTTAAGTAATAGCTTTACATAATTCAGCTCGGACCCTCCTTTTTTACAGCCTTACTAACTTTGTAGACCACTAACTCCTTACCTAACCACTTCTAGGAATATTTAGATAATCTTCTGCACTGACAGCTATGCTCAGCCAGAACCCCAGTTCAAGCCTCCCTGTAATTATCATTATTGGCAGCATCCGGCCAGGTCCATTCCCAGTTAGTTGGAGGAAAGTACCTTATCAGAGATACCTCTGTACTCTCTAAGAACAGACTTAAGCGTCCAGACTACCTGTTTGAGAAGGCCTGGCGGATGTGCCAATTAAGCTTTACTTCCTCCTTTCCCAAATCTTACCTCTGGTTCCAGATCTCCCTTTAACTATCACCAGAGGCATCTAGCTGTGCACAGGTTGCCTAGCAACTGAGCACACTTCCCCCCACCCTGCAGAAAAAACGGCAGATAGCTTGGACAGATAGGAACCACAGGAAAAAAGAAGACAGATTTATTTTCTCCCATTGACCTAGCAACTTATAGATTCTTAACATTTTCTACCAATCACATTTAAGAGTTTTATAGTTGAGCACATAAGATCCCTCTTCTTAGATATTACCTGAATTTAGCCTTTAGTTAATCCATTTCCCCATTGGTCACTTCCCTTTGGGATTGCAAATGATAATTAATGGTTATTGCCTCTCAATGTGATTCTTATCACCCCTCCGTTTGACCCTGGAAGCCTGGCTTTATATACCAGGACTTCCAGGGCACAGGAGGATGGAGAAGAGAAAAGAGAATGGAAGAACTAGATGGGTAAGAACTTAAGAGGAACAAACTGAGATGGGGAAGAATTAGATTGAAGGGCTAGAGGAGAGTACCAGAGGAACGAGATGGAAGATGAGGAAGAGTCAGTTGGGGAAGTACTAGCTGGGTAACAACAAGATGAAAAGGACCTAGATAAGGCAGAGTTAAGACAAGAGAATTAAGATCGAACTTAGAGGAAGCAGTAGATAAATATAGAGAGAAATCGGCCAAGAAAGGAGCCAGACGTGAGTACAGAACTGAAGCTGTGTATAAAGGATGTTATGCCAGAGGAATTAAAGCAAGTGGACTATAGAGCTCAGTGTGCTGAGATTCTATTTCCAGAAGATAGTCCTTGCCATTAGTAGTTCTCTCTCCTGGGCCCCTGGGATGTATAGTATTAAGGCTGGTCCCTCTAATATTATACAAGAGGCCACAAGAGCCAGAGCCACGTGGAGAATACAGTGGGCTAGAGCTTAAGCTGTGGATCTCCCAGGCTGCTGGGACAGAGGTGCAAGCAGAAGAGATGTCCACGTGGAAAGCAAAGCAGGACAGACAAATGCTCATTATGTACCTCACTGAGGGTTAGATCGGCAGGCGCTGCAGGGGAGAGCTAGTGTGTGTTGAGCAAGACGAAGCTGGCCTCTCTATTTCCGACTCCCACGTTGCAACAAACATAAGACCGGACATTTACGAAGTTTAGTGAGGGAGAGCAGACAGAAACAAGCTGGTCTTGGAGAGTTCTTTCTCAGTTCCCCGACCTACTGGTCCAAGGTATATTGACGCCAGATTTGATTCAAAAGGAGTGGTCAGGAGTTCTCCAAAAGGTATCACAATGGGAGTGAGAAGGTATATTACACAGATCCCAAGGATGAGGCAGAGGGAAGTCTAGAACATGAGAGCCTCAGGTGTCCCCAGAAACTCAGAGGAGGACCAAACAAAGCAGGCTGTTCAGTGTGACACTCACGAACAGGGGCTGAGGGCTAAGAGTCCAAGCGAGACACAGTTGCCTGTTACCAGGACTTCAGAAAAAAAAAGCCAGAGGGTGAGTGCTGTGCTAAGTACATGAAGCCTCACATCCAGGGGGAAAGGTCAAAGGTGGGTAGCGGTGCCAGAGACCCAATTGCCAGTATTGAATGGAAGGCAAAGTCTCATCGGTGAACAAGAAAGCAGATCTGTTGCAGGTGGAAGAGAGTGGATCTGTTGCAGGTGGAACAGGCAGGTAGGATCCTGGTGTGGCCAGACAAAAATGCCAAGAGAGCCTAGTGAGTCTGGGCAGCAAAGTAAGGATTAAAAAAAAAAGAAAGGCAAAGTGGGTACCTTTCGGCGGGCCCTGGCAAGGTATGCCTCTAAGCAAACATGCCATGTGCAACAGTGTTAGTGCGAGAGGTTTATTGGGGGAGGGGGGAGGGGGAGATGAAAGAGTGAAAGACCATGTTGGGGTGGGGACGTGACAGAGGCAGGCAGATGGAGAGAGAGAACAGGGAAGAGACAAGAAAAAGAAGAGAGACAAGGGGCAAGAAAGCAAGCGTTCCCTGAGTAGCTGACGGTGGAAAGGCGCCTGGCGACAGGTGATGACGTAACTGATTTGGTGGCAGAGCAGGCTGCTGCCGTGGCAGGAACTAACACTGTAGGTCTACAGATTAGAAGTAGCATGTGCTGCAGAGAGAGAGAGTGTGCCCACATCTGGTTTTGGATGTGAGAAAATCCACTAGAACAACTAATTTGCAGAGCGGATGCTACCACATCCTTTCCCGAGGAATTGCTTCACAGGACCGTGAGCACGTATTGATGTTGCCTGGTTCAGTCAGTAGTTACTAGAAACAGACGTAGAGAACCAAAGAACATGAAGGAACCCGAGAACATCAGCAAAGGGTGATTTTCAGAAACAAAACTCCTTGAAAATAATTCCAAGCCAAGTGAAAGGGGTGAGGCAGGAGAAGGAGAGTTGGCCCAAGGCTCCATCCTTGCAGCCTTGCTCATTGTGTGGAGAAATAGTCATTTGGAGCCAAATGGCCACTTTCTGAAACTTTGAGTATTTGTTTTTTACGCTGTAGTTTGGCTAGAGGCTTTTCCTAGGTGGACACGCTTGAGAAAAAAAAAATACCTTTATATTGGCTGAGTCCTTCTCATTTAATTAGAAATAAAAAGATTAGCCTTTTGTGCTTAACAGGAGGAAGGCAGTAAATAATTGTTTTTGGAAACCACATCCCAGCCCTTGAAATAACTCAGTGGGATGAGTATGAGACTGAAAACAAAGTTGGAGAGAGAAGGAAGAGCCCTCTTTCCCTCAATGAAATGTCCATTAGCAACGTGTGAAGAAGCAGTAACAAAGCCCCCAGTGTTCCCTCAGAGTCTCCTCTGTCTGTAAGAAGCTTTCTTTTGCTAATGTGGCCTGAATCATCGACAAAGGCCAGAGTTGGGGGTTGGCTTCCACGCTCTAATCCCTGGAAGGGGAGGGAAGGGAAGCCTTCATTGGATAGCTTTGTAATGAGCTTGTCAAACATTTTAAACCATTTAACAGAATTCTTTTTGTATTGTGATGACAAGACACAACATCTCCAGTTCTTAAGATACATGTGCAGTGAAGCAACGCCATGGCTCTCCAGGCAGCAGCCACGCAGGCACCCGTGCAAACTCTGTGTGTGTGTGTGTGTGTGTGTGTGTGTGTGTGTGTGTGTGTGTGTGTGTTACTCTGTCTTGATAATTAGTTTTGACTGTGCTTATTGGCTTATTTTACAACTGTTTCCTTGCAAAATTTGTTATGAATGTTTTGCTGTAAATAATAAATCTTCCAGTTAATCTTAAATTTCCCTGGGAAAGCCAATAAAGTCATGATTACAGACACGTCTTGTTCCACTCTCAGAAAAGGACATTGGGGCATAACAAAATAAGACTGGATGGAATCTTCCTTTATTCTGCCAGTTGAAGATTAATTTTCAGACGCTTCTTTCCAAGCCAAATACAGTCGGTATCCTGTTAGTTCCTGTCCGTCTAAATGGCTGAATCTAATACCAACTTGTTCAGGGGATTAATGTAGCTATTGTTCTGATTTAACAATGGATTGGCTTTATGGCTGCCAAGCTCTATAAAATGGCACTAGCCGCACACCTTATGATGATTGCTGGGGTCAAAGGCAGGACTCCACAGTATCAACTGATACTCATTTCCCCAATCAAATATGCTAAGTACTTTCAATTCTTATTTGAAATAAACAGAAAGAGAAGGATGGTGAGGGGAAGAGACTTTAGACTTGAGACTAAGAAATCTGTAGTTTTACAAGTATAGCGCTCTGACCGTTCTTGTGCCATCTGGAAGAATTTGGAGGGTGTTAGCACTTGCTGTTAATTGCCTTTGGTTATAAACTGTGTTATTAGCAGGAGAGAGGAAGGGAATGGTAGAAAGTGGTAAGGCTCAGAACCATTGGTCTAATAAACCAATGCTCTAATAAACATTAGAACCAATGCTCTAATAAACATTTTCATCACACACCCCCCATTTCTCTTCTCTTTTTATTTTTCTTCCTCTCCTTCTTTTCCTTATTTAGTCATCCCTGCCCCTTGGCTGAGCTGTCTCATTCACTTTTCTCAATGGCTCCTTTTCACTTACACTGCTTGTGAGGAATATCGCGTAGGTGTGTGTGTGTGTGTGTGTGTGTGATACCTTTCTGTATACTGTGAGTCTCTGTTGCTCTCATTGGTTGATAAATAAATCTGTTTGGCCAATGGCGAGGCAGAATAAAGTTAGGCAGTACATTCAAACTGAAGATGGAAAGGAAGAAGGATGGAATCAGGAGAGACACCAGTGCACTGCCCAAGGAGCAACAAGATGCCAGCAGACCAGTAATGCCATGGCCACATGACAGCATATAGATTAATAGAAATGGGTTAATTTAAGATGAAAGAGCTAGTTAGCAAGAAGACTGAGCCACTGGCCATAAAGTTTATAATTAAAATAAGCCTTTGTGTGTTTACTTGGGACTGAGCAGCCATGGGACACTGGAAAACTTATGTCTACGTGTGTGTGTGTGTGTGTGTGTGTGTGTGTGTGTGAGAGAGAGAGAGAGAGAGAGAGAGAGAGAGAGAGAGAGAGAGAGAGAGAGAGAGAGAGAGAAGGAAAGGAGCAGAATGAATAGGAAGGAGAGCTGGAGTTTTCTGGTTCTCACCAGGAAGCAAGTCCTATAATTATCTTTAAATGATCTAGTGGAGAAACCCTGTCTGTATGGAGAAAAGCATGTCAGCATCCTCATTGTTTATTTTAGCACCATCTGCTAGGTTCAAGGCTAGGAGAACTAGATTCAAGGCTGGGAACACTGATGCTTTGTTATGCTCAGCCTCTGTTTTATATGAGCTCAAATAGTAAATGGCCAGTTGTACAAAACACAGCTCTCTAGTCTTAAATACAATCTCTGTTTCTGTGATCTATTACTACTAATTTTAATAAGTACAATACTTACAACAGGCTAGGCACCATGGCATGCACATTATATTTACTTACTTAATCCTCATTAAAAATCCTGTGGGGTGAGCAATAATATTTTTCCTATTTATGCTAGTCAGCTTTCTATTACCATAGTAAATAATAAGAGAAATCGCTTCTTTTGACATGACCAATTGGCCTTGTTGCCTTTTGGCCTGTGCTGAAGCAGAGCAGCACAGTGGGAGTGTGTGTGGGAGGAAATGTGGTTACCCCACAGCTAAAGATGCATAAAACAGAAGAAGTGACCAGAGCCTGGCAGCCCTGTTCAAAAACATACCCCATAACCAGAAGGCTTCTCAATAAGCCCCGCCTCTTAAAGGTTCTACTACCTCCATTAGCCCAATAGTCTGGGGACCAAGCTTTTATCTAGTAGGTTTTTGAGGACACTTATCCAAACCACACTGCTGTTTTTCTAGGAAGTAAAGTAAGCTTTAAAGAGATTAAATAACTTACTAAGATCAGATAGCTAGAAGCAGTAGGTTAGTGTGATACCTAATTTTGTTTGTCAACTTGACACAATCTAGAATCATCTGGAAAGATGGTCTCAATGAAGGATTGTCTAGATCAGGCTGATCTGTGGGCATTTCTGGGGCAGGGGTTGTTTTATGTTAATTGGTATGGAAAGACAGCCCACTGTGGGTGGCACCATTCCCTGGGTTCGGTTCTTGGACTGTATACAGAAGGAGAACGTGAACTGATCATGAGTGAACTTGCCTGTGTTCATTTCTCTTTGCTCTTGATTATAGATGTGGCTGTTTCAAATTCCTGCTGCCTTGACTTCCCCAAATCCCCATAAGGGTGGATTAATATATGAGCTAAAATAAATGACTTCTCCCCTTTGTTTCTGGGTGTTGGAGCATTTTATCACAGTGGGTATTAATCACAGCATCAGAAATGAATCTAGGATAATTAGTGAAATAGAAGACCTGCTGCTGTGGGATGGTCTATATGTCAAATTACTCTGATTGTTCAATAAATAAAACACTGATTGGCCAGTGGCCAGGCAGGAAGTATAGGCAAGACTAACAGAGAGGAGAAAAGAAAGAACAGGAAGGCAGAGGGAGAGACTGCCAGCCGCCACCATGACAAGCAGCATGTGAAGACGCTGGTAAGCCACAAGCCACGTGGCAAGGTATAGATTTATGGGAATGGATTAATTTAAGCTATAAGAACAGTTAGCAAGAAGCCTGCCACAGCCATACAGTTTGTAAGCAATATAAGTCTCTGTGTTTACTTGGTTGCGTCTGAGTGGCTGTGGGACTGGCGGGTGACAGAGATTTATCCTGATTGTGGGCAAGGTGGGAAAACTCTAGCTACAACCTGCATTTCCTGTTTGTTTGGTTTGCCTAAAATTCTAATTCTTTTTTTGTTGAAGTAACTCCCACCTGGGTCATGCTAGCTATCTGAGAGCCTTCCTTTTTATGTTACTTATTATTATTGTGTTATCTTCATGAAAGCATCTTTTAAAAAATTTATATAGGAGAAACTGGATTTGGGAAAAGAAATATTTAGAATTTTCCAAGAATATTTAAAGCATGAAAACAAAGGCTATACTTTCAGTAGAATTTAGAAAATATTCTTACCATTTTTCAGTCAATTTTTAAAATATTAAGGTAATAAAATCTTTTGAATCTGGATCCTACTAATTTTAATTGCATGGAAATTTCATCTAGTTTTGAAATTTGTCTTGGCATAACTCTTAAAAATGCCAAAGGTAAAAATTTTTTGAGAGAATATTTCTTAAAAGAGAGTAAACTATTTTAGGTATACTTGATACAACTTATATTTGTATATTACTAAATAATCTATTACTAGCCTTATTTTTTGCCAAGTTTTAGAAACATCCCATGTATTGGTATAGAATTGCATTGTTGAATTTAAGTGAAGGAAACAAAAATGCACTTTGAGACACAACTTTAATTCCAATTGATTTTCTTCATATAATGTCCACAAACCTTCATACACAAGTCAGTTAAAAGTTAGAATTTTTTAATGAGAAGATACATCTTTTATTCAGGTTACTATTCAGAAATTACTCAGGTTTCTGGAGAAGCATTTACTTTTCTGTCATCTGTACCAACCAGTTTGCTCCTCATAGCTTCTGACAAACAAGTGATGGCTAATAAAATGGGCTTTACTCATGGCTGTGTACAAAATTCAAAGAGGTCAATACTCCCCTTCCCTGCTCAAGTTGATTATTCCTCAACAGTTTCTTAATCTCCATCCCTTCATTTTCACCAGTAGGGTCATCTTCTTTCTCCAAATTTCCCCATGGACATAATGCACACTGGTCATCAGTAGCCAAGGGGTAGGACATTAACCCAAAAGAGGTTGGGCTGCCTCTATAAATTTCACATTTATACCCAGAATACCATGCTATAGAAGGACAGGAAATCTTATTGGACTGACTATCTCTGTCTGGAAGTTTTCTGCTGGCTAATATCTGTCATTTCTGTTTTTTCCTAACCTTGGAGTCTAAGTTTTACTCATAAAACTAAGAACTACCCATTATGAATCCATTAATAATTTCCTGGATTTTGTTTAATTTAGTTGGAATCAGTTACTGTTATTTACAACTTTGTTGTTGTTTACTTTGCTGCTACTTCCCCCTACTTCCTCCTTCCCTTCCCCCTCCCTCCCCCTCCCTCCCTCCCTCCTTCCCTCCCTTCCTATTTTGCCCTTTTTTCTCCTCCTTTCAGCCTTCTCTCTTTTCTTATTATTCTCATGTTTTTATTTTTCTTAGAGATTTTGGAAGATGAATGGAAAGTTAAAAGGCTAATGCAAAAATAGAAAAAAAGATAGTATTTTGACGATGTTTAATCCTAGCTGCTTTATTTATTTTTCTTTTCAATTAGAATGGAGAGTTCCTTGGCTGCATATTGTGAACCAGTCCAAGTCTTATCAGAATGCACTAAAACACTATTATTAACAGCAAAACAAAACAGAGCAAAACGTAAGTTGATACTCCCTCCAAATCATTCAGCAAATCCAGCATTTTTATGATTTTGGCCATTCAAACACATCCATGGCTTGTCTAAACTAATTAGTTAATTTGATACATTCGATATTTATTTTCCAAGATTCACTGCCAGATTTATGCCTTATAAAAGCAATTAACAAAGTTATTTTGGGGGTTAATGTTCCTCTGCAGCAGGCTGAGAGAATTTAAGTTTTGATGTCCAGGCATGGTATAATTAAAGGTACATTTAAATATTTAACCCAGAATTAGAGGACCTGAAGCTACAAAGTTTACTTGAAAGAGCAATGAGTCACATCATCAGTAATTTATCTCTGAGGATTGCCCGCATGCACGGTCACCAGAAGGTTGTGTTTTGTCCTCATTTCTCTCCTTGGGACATCCAACAGCTGTTGCTTCTTGAAAGTGTAAACTCCATCTTCCTGTGTTAGCCAGATTGTTTTAGGCATAGACAGTCCAAAATCTGAAACGTTTTTGTAAGTCATAGCATTTAACAGTAATGATAATAAATTGTAGATCCTTTTAGGAATCAAAGCAGGGTCCACTAACATCAACACAACAGATTCAGGTAGCATTTCAACATAAACCACTTACAAAATGAAGAACGATGCCCACCTACATCAATCTTGGGATTTTTTTTTTCTTTTCTGAGGATAACCATAGCAGACAGATGCAGCTAGCTGACTTCTACCCGGGTCCCCAAACAGCAAACCCTTTATCGCCACCTTAACTAACAATGAATTGACTTTGTCTTCTTTTTTGTTTTTGTTGATAATAAAGCATTTATTCAATTTGCACTTCATCGTTTAATTTTTATTTATTTATTTTATTTTTATGTATATTTGGGGTTTTCCTTCATGTTATGTCTATGCACCACATGACACATCATGTTTGGTGTCCCTGGAGGCCAGAATAGGGTTTCAGATCCCTGGGAACTGCATTTACAGACAGCTGTGAGTTGTCATGTGGGTGCTGGGAATCAAACTCTGGTCTTCTGGGAGAGCAGCCAGTGCTCATAACCACTGAGTCATCTCTCCAGCCCCTGTACTTCTTTTAATAGCTGAGAAATCTACATCCACTTCTCCTCCCTCCAGGCCACATATGCCTGAGCTGATCCTAGAGGGGATGGATGCTCATCTGAGGCCACAGGAAATGTGCAACCATGGTGATTTATAACCAATGGAAGCTCTTCACTTTTTTTTACATTTCATGTCTCTGATGACCACTCAGATACAGTTTATGTATGCATAAATTCTCAATAAAATACTCACAAACCATGTTTAAGGTGACTTGAAAGTTGGTATGTTAATTACCGAGCGCTCGAGTCCCTGAAGTGACTACTGGAATAGCTATTTCTTTTTCTGGAGACCAGACACAAGGCCTCATGTGTGCTAGGCTGGCGCTCTACCACAGAGCTTTGCTCTCAACCCCGAGCTGAGTTACTTCAGCAAAGGACACCTCCCTTGAGCGTTTTCGTAGCTTCTTAGAATAAAACAGTATGGTTATGATGAGATTTGGGGAGGGGTCTGTTTTGAGGCGCATCTTTCAGTGCAGGGTCAAGGACTGACTAGAATGGATTGAGGTTGTAACAAAGAAGCTTATACTTGGTGGACATGGATGAAGAATCCTTCAAGGGGTGAGCATAGTCTCCGGAGGGATATTTCAGTGGTCTCCACTATTGGAACAAATGAATTTTTGGCAAGTTCTATTATCCCCCAAATTAAGTTATTTTGTTCCTCATTTTTCTGGGCTTACTGAAATTCTAAAATCTTATTAGAATAAACAGACAAATGGAAAATTCACTTTAATATAAG
Organism: Peromyscus maniculatus bairdii; assembly: GCF_049852395.1. NCBI lineage: Eukaryota > Metazoa > Chordata > Mammalia > Rodentia > Cricetidae > Peromyscus > Peromyscus maniculatus. Next base: position 101,402,268 of record NC_134860.1, read on the forward strand.
CAACATGCTATGTGGTGGTAGATCATTTCAATTATTTATAGCAAAATTTTGTGATGCTTTTTACATTTACAAGTTTGATCATCTGTTCATTGCTTCAGGGTATAAATAACTAATATATATTAGATATATAAATTATAAAAACATTGTTTAGATTTTAGAGCTGAATTTAATTAAAGCAGTAAGAAGTTGGACCTCTTAAATATGCAAAAGCCTTTAAAAGATGAACTGGAGACCTTTTATTTTTACATAGAATTGTTTTGCTAGCTGTTTTCATTGTAAGTAATTTTGCTCTGTGATTTGCAGGGCTTCTAAAGTGTTAAGTCATTTTTATTGTACCTTTCATACAGCAAAATATCACACAGACAATATTTCTATTTCTATTTTTTCTATTACTGTTTTCTTAGTAGGGGTTAACATTAGTTGATGACACTGTCAATGCCTTTGAATTGGTATTATGGAAAAATCATTTGATTGTGGCTCTGTCTGGGTTAATTCTGTAATACCTGCTGGTAGATTGGACTGACCTGACTTTGGCAGCTAGTTTTCATCTTTGGATTAAGAACAGAAACCAAAACATTATATCTCAGGGAAGGAAAGTAAGATTTGTGGGCCTTGAGAAAGTTACTACAGAAGCAGTTTTTGCATCATTTTAAGCATCACCCCAAGAATTCTACAGCAGGTGCCCATGGTTTGTGTTTCCTGCCACAGACCCAGTTTAACTTCATAGTTTCCATTCCTTAGCTTTCACTTTATTAAACAATTACCTTAAGAAACCCCATATCTCTCTGTCTCTGCCCCTCTTGCCCCTATACTTCCTCTTCCTCCTCTCTCTTCCTTCCTTCCTTTCTTTCTTTTCTTCCCTTCAAAATCAACATTTCTAGAGGCAAATAAGTTAAAAAGTAAAAATGAATACTATGTTATGCCACTTGTTTAATATTTTAATATTCATTACTTTCTTTTATGTTTCCAATCGCTACCTTTCAAATACTAAGAAATATAAGCACATAAAAATAACCCTGGGGATGATATATATTGCTTCTAATGCATGTCAGGAACTTTCCGGGGACTCAGCTGAGTCTCAGTGTTGAGAAAGTAATCTAATAATTCCTAAACAAAAGGGCATGCTGTAATCTCAGAAGACAGAATATGGCAATAGTGAAACATAGGTTCAATATTGGTAACTTCATGTGTCAGGCCCTTAGAACAGGGCTATTTGTTCCTGAAGAAATCAGGTTGAATAAAAACTGAAGTAAACGGCTCTAGGGATGATCTGCATGCAGAAATTCATACAGCAAATCTTGTTATAATGTTGGTTCTGAAATTTTGGGTCAATACAAAGCCTAGAAACTGAAGCATAGATCAAAAGGGGAAACTCATTGTGGGAAAAGTGGATTCGGTCTGCAGATAGTCTCAGCACAGGTGAGTTAGTGTGATCAGTCCATGATGGTCATACTAGCATTGTAGGGTTCTCTTTGATTGTCAGCTTAATTGGATTGATAAACACTGTGGAAACACATCCCTTGGTGTGTATGTGAAGGCATTTCCATAAAGAGCTAAGGAGGGAAGACTCAACCTGAATATCAACTGTGGACAGCAGTGTTCTGTGGGCTGGGGCTGCAGACTCAATGAGAAGAACAAGGGCCATGAGCACCAGCACGTCTCTCTCTCTCTGCTTCCTGATTGGACTCAATGCCAGCAGCAGCATGTTGCATTGCCTTCCCCACCATAATAGACATTATCCCTTCTTATAATAGAGTTGAAAGGAACCTTCCCTTGCTCTTGTAAGGCGTTTTCTTATAGCAACAAGGAAAGTGACTATTACAATCACCTGGGTAAATGAGTTACAATCACCTGGGTAAATGAGTGAGTGTTCCCTCTTCTTTCCCCTGCTTTTGTTAGGAGACTTCTTATTTCAAGGCTAATCTTGGCATTAGCTCTAGTCTGGGAGAGGAAGGATGGTGAGGCAGACAGTGTGGGCACAAGGGTTGGACAGATCAGACTCCTGACAGAGATTTTAAATTTGTATTCACCCTATGATGGCCTCATTTTTAAAACTACTTAAAAAAAATCTCTTCATTAGCAACATGTCTTAGTGAAATATGTTTTGAATATGCAAGCATACCAATGGGCTGATAGCAATTCTCACTACAGCAATGTCTGTTCAGTCACCCAGTATTTATTGAGAACATTCTATGCACACATTGTATACTGTTGGCTGGGAGCAAGAAGTTTCTGTCTCCATGCAGCTTACTTTCTAGCTGGAAAGACTGACATTCAGCCAACATGGTAAGGCCAAAACAATGCAGACTATGAAAAACCGAAACAACCAAACATATATATATATATATATATAGAGAGAGAGAGAGAGAGAGAAGAAAAACTGCAGCTTATTACCCCCTGTCAGTTTTATGTCCAGTAGTAGATTCCCAAGTCCTTCTCAAGTTGTTGTAGAGAGAATTTAAATCTTTGGTCATGTGAGAGAAGACACTTACTTCTCTGTGGAAAGGACAGACAGGATATACTTACTTTTAATATGGCGAAGGGCACTTGTCCTTTATTCTTGGTATGTAAGTACCAGCATTTTGGGAGATTTTGAACAAGGTTTAAGGATCTTCAAAGAAGCAAGTTAAGTTCTCCTTGAAAATCCACTCAAGAATCTCTGTAAGGAATCAAGAGCGTTTAACTTCAGTAGTTTCTGTCACAGCAGTATTAGGAACACTACAGGCCCACTCTTCTGAGAAACAATCCTAACTAGTAAAAATCATAATTTAAAGTAAACAGAGAAGGAAATAAAATAAAATAAGATATCCAGAAACAGTATGAGGGGATCCAGCAAATGAAGTCTCATTTCTTCAAACCCTGTCTTAGTATTGGCCCTGCGTTTCAGGCATTGGATCTGTGATCTGCCTCTTCTCCTCTAGCTAACTGTGGTAGAAGTTTCAATGTGGGTATGTACAGATAAAAAGACAGGATTGCTTTTGAACACCCCACCCATACCCCAATCCCAGGCAAATGCTGTTGTATCTTCCCTGGGAAGGGCAGAGCATTACCGTTTTTACTTCATACCTCTATTTTTGAAGAGGGAACTCTGGAAAGGAAGTTGAAGGCCAATCTTTCCATATTCAGCAAAGATTCTAGATCAGCCAGCTCCAGATTGCTCAGAGAGTAGACTGTCAGGAGAGGCCGGCTGGGAAGGAGAGAGGCCACATTTTTACCCTGATCATGAAGCATAAGCATCGTTCTGAGAGAGGCAGCCATTCTCCCTGCCTCCAGCTCTGGTGGGCTGGAGATTTTACCTCAGCAGAGAACTGGTTTTTTTTCTTTTTTCTTTTTTTTAAGTACAGAGAATGCTGACAGTCTTCCCAGACGGGCTTATTTATTTATAACAGAGTGCAGGAGAATGCACGTCTATAGGTACTCCGAGAAACAAAGGAGATTTGGGTCTTGCTTCTTGGAAAAAGTGAAAGAGAAATGAATCCATGAGATTAGCATGCTGCTGGGAGATGAATTGGCCTTCATGTAGGACAAGGGCATGTGGAACATGTATGAGACAAAAAAGGCTGTGTGTGAATGGAGAGAGGTAAAAAGAAGAAAGTCCCAAGTGAGATTTGGGGGAAGTAGGTCTTAGTACATGCAGGGATTCATAAGGAAGAAGAGTAATTTTTTAAAAAAATTGTTTCATTTTGAGCCTCTTTGCTATACAGTCCCTCAGATTGTCTTGAAGAACCACAGTGAGCATTTCAACCAGTGACATTGATGTGGTCAGGGTGAAGGATGCCGACTACATCCTTTCTTTCACCCTGCTGCCGCATGTGGTCCGTGTACAGCCACACTCACCTTCCCTTTGCTCGCACTGCCTTCCTGTCCCCAAGAAAGTACAAGTCTGCTCTTTACTGTAAGACAAATGGTCAAATTGGCTCCAGGTAAGTGTTTTGCAGGAGTTGGACATTACAAAGAAGTGGTGTGCCGTTGGGCCAACACCAGCTAAAGAGTATCAAATACTATTTAATTCTTCTTTTTATTTCTTTACATTATTCATTTATTTCTTTTGTGTGTGTCTGATGTCTATGTGGAGGTGAGAAGACAGCTTGTGGGAACTGATTCATTCTTTTTGCCATGTGGGTTCCAGGGATCGAACTCAGGTCCTCAGACTTGGTGGCAAATGCCTTTGTCTGCTGACCCTATTGATAATTCATAATATGAATCTGATACCCACTTGTAAATAATTTAGAAAAAAATTTGAGGCAATGTCACGTGAAGTAGCTGGGATAGCCTTGAACTCATGACTCTCTTGCTTTAGCCTTTCCGGTATCTGAGATTACAGAAGTGAGTCACTATGTTTGGCAATTAAATTAGAATTCTTGAATAAGCATTTCAAAGATGCTGACTAATGAAGTGAATAGCAAAACTGATCAGCTGATTAAGGCACACTCAGCCAAAAGAGATACTTAGGAACTTTCCTCAGAAAATATAAATTTAGAAAAAAATATACAAAAGAAAAGGAGGTATGGGTTATCATTTGTAGAGATTAATTAGAATAAACAGATTTTCTTTTTGTACATGAGTGTCCCTGCACATAATTAGTCAGGCTTTGAGAGTATGGAGAGGGGAGCAGTTTTTGTACTTTGGGAAATAGTCTTTGAATGATTGGAGATCCAGGGTGAGATAGGCAAGTGTCTCTGGAGCCAGCTTGTACTATATCAAGAACAGGATACAGATGCTAAGCTTGTAGGAGCAAACAAGGACCAGAAAAAGCTTTGGCTGGAAACTCAAGCCAAGCTTGATCTGTTCAGAACTCTGCCCAGATACTGGTGAGTGGGAAGAGAGTATGAAAAAGTAGCTTTGGCTGAACAGCAAAATCAGCTGATGAACTTTAAAAATGGCCAGTGTTTCAATCTTATGCTTAGTGACTATGACTCAATTGGCTTAAGGTAAAGACTGAGTTTTAGGACCCCTAGCACCTCCCCAGGTGATACTAAACAATAGACAAGGCCCAGAAAGACTCAAAAGTAGATCTAGTCATTACTTAAGGTTGATGATTTAGACATTTATGTATGGCAACTTTTAAAAGAATGTGAGCTGGGATATATAAGTTAGGGCACAAATAAAACACCTGACATAAAAACAAAGCAAAATAGTTCTCAAGTGGCTTTCAACTCAGAATCACGGTGGAAGTCTTCTGCAATACGTTACCTTTAAATCTGGGCTGGCTCCATGGAAGACGTCAAGTATTTTTGAAACAGAAGAAGAACCTATTGTGTACTAAGGGTTGATAATTGCTGAAGCAATAGGAGATATTTAAAGATAGCAGCAAGTACCTGAAATATATTGCTTGCCTCATTTGGGCATCTGATTGAGCTCAGAATCTCTGGCAAGCAATGCAAAGGGGAAACATGTGAGGTAGTTTTCATTTTCCAAATGAAGTACATGAAAAGTATTCTTCAGAGATGACATATTTTTGGAATGAGATTTGAAATGGAAATTTCCTGGGATGACCCTCATGTAAGGTCTTGAATGCTGACTTATGATGTCAGCGAAAGGCTTACAAAAGACACTGGCACACTGCTCAAGTGAACCCTTCTTGCAGAGACATGTTGTGAATACAGATGTTACATACTTAAAGTAGGTCAGTGAAGCAGCTGCTGGCTCCATAAAGAACCAAGTCCGGAGAGAAGACCTTTTATTCCTAATGCACTTTAGGTATAAATTAATTACTCCTCACAGTTAGTTCTCACATCTAGTTTGTGGTTCACAGAACAGTTGCTCTGTGTATTCCTGAGCTCTGGTTTGCACAGGTATCTTAGTTTTCTATGAAGAGATACTTATTAAGATCTACTTCAACTTTGGCTTGGTTTCTTAGTTATTTGAAGTTTATTTATTGCCTGGAGAAGGCCGATGAAAGTAGGGTGAGAAACTTTAAAGGAACAGGCAACATCAGAGACATAAGAGAAGTGAGGACCTGACTCCTGCTTTAGGGCATGAAGAGAACAGAGCTAAGTTATCATCAGGAAGTGTGACACTAAACCTTCCCAGGGCAAGTGTCTTGGAGCATGGGTTCTGTTGTAACCAATATAGACTATATGCTCTGTAGGGATCAAAAAGAGAATTTATTTATGAAATAACTTCCATCCAGAGCTTGATAAAATGAAAGTAGTAAAAGAATTGAACAGACGATTTTATTTAGGCATTAATTAGTTCCTTCAGTTTTATCCCTAAATAGCCTTCTTGGTAACATCCTGCTATTGTCTTCTCCTGAAGGGTCTCTGATAATTGGTTCAAGATCCTCTTAAGTCTCTAGGTGCCTTGCCCTTTTGGGATTCATGATAGGAAACTGTTAGATCCTTTTCTTTATGAAGAATAAGAAAAACAAATGAATAATTTCCACTACCAAGAGGGGTCATATTGTGAATCCTCAATTTTGTAAATCACAATGTATGACTGGCAAATTGTTTTATATCCTTTTACCTCATGCAGTTCATCTATAAAATGAGGATGCTATTGATATTAACTGGTGATGTTTTAAGAATGAGGTATTGCTTGCCAAAGGTTTTCCATAACTCTTGATACACAGCAATAACTTGGTAAAACAGCCCAGCACTGTAATCCCAGCTATTCAGGAGACTGAGATAGGAAGACTGAAAGGTCAAGTGTAGCTGGAGTTTTCCCCAATCCTGCCCAGGGCCTGCAGCTATTCAGACCCAAATAAACACACAAAGGCTTATATTAATTAAAACTGTATGGCCTAATGGCTCAGGCTTCTTGCTAGCTAGATCTTACATCTTAAATTAACCGATTTCTATAAATCTATACCTTGCCACATAGCTCATGGCTTATCAGTATCTTTGCATCTTGCTTCCTCCATGTCTGCTGGCAACTCCTGACTCTGCTTTCCTTTTCCAAGAATTCTCCTCTCTCTTTGTCCTGCCTATACTTCCTGCCTGGCTATTGGCCAATCAGCACTTTATTTATTAACCAATCAGAGCAACACATTCACAGCATACAGAGCAATATCCGCAGCAGTCATGGCCTAACTAGGCAACTTAGTGAGACCTTGTTTTAAAAGAAAAAGCACAAAATAGGGTTAGGGTTTAGATTGGTGTTAGAATGCTTGCTGAAACCCTAGGTTCAATCCACCTAGAGAGAGAATGATTTTGTGTGAGCAGCATAGATGTTTCCTCCTCCTCTTTCTTCAATTTTATCTTAATCTTTGAAGTGATACACAAATGTTTCTTAGGCAGGCAAAATAAAAAAAATGAACCCTATATTAGCAATGGTATTATTAATACTAAGAGTTTGAAAGGTTAAGGTGGGGAAAGAAGCATTCTTTTCATCAAGAAAAATACAGATGTGTTATTCAATGTATTTCAAATACCACATAGATTTTTTTAGTTAAACTATGAGACATCAAAGAAATGTGTGCTTGCAAAGTTCCCTAAATTTGCATAACTTTATGTTATGCATCAAAACCTTGAAGGTCATATATCCTTTCTCATCTGCTGTCAGTGGAATTTTTCTGGAAAATTTGGGAAGAGCCAAAATACAGCAAGACACTAGGATCAATTATGTCTTGAGCAGATCCGTTCTCTAGAGGAGGCATACACCACTGTAATTTCCACTGTGACACCAGTTGGCAATGGTGGCACTAACAAGGTGCTTCAGATGACTTAGTACATAGCTGAATAGCCGGGACACACATACAAAACCTTGCATGTTGACACAAAACGCTGTAAGGAGACAGCTGCTGAAACTCTGTGTTCCTCAGAACATCTGGAAGAAACCACCAAGTCTGGTGTTAATGTCAAGGCCAGCAGCTGCTGCTCTGAGCTGGCACAGAAGTAGCAAATAGAATGAGTCCTGCAATGTGGTCCTTCGAGGATTCTCAATGACTGTTTCTCTGAATGAATCACTTGACGGAAAGGCTGTGTGTGGGTATATGTGGTGTGAGGATGTGTGAGTGAGTGGGCTGAGGAAAAGTTAAAATTAGTTTGGGATTTGTGAGAAGTGAGGTTTTGAGGAGAGGGACTAAGGGTGGCTCTGCTGCATGCTACCAGTGCTGGATGCCTGGAAATGTAGAGTGGACACTGAGCCAAATTAAAGAGACCTAGTGGTAAATAAACAAGCAATGGTGTGGATGTCTAAGATGAGAGGCTCATCAAAAGCAACCTAGACTTGGTAGTTGATACTAAAATCAGCTCTCAGTTTTCTCTCAACTCTAAGATAGTTGGAAATGTTATCACCAGCTTAATGGAATTAAATTATTTCTGATTTTGTAGAGCAAAATCTATATTAAATCTATATATAGTACTCTCTATAATAAAGGACAGCAATACTGAATGGATGCCAAATTCAATCCTTTAATTGTGATCCATAGAAGCTTCTCTTGTGCATGGGTACAAGTGGAGCCAACAGTTGGAACTGGAATTTTAATGTAAGGTTTATCCCTCTCGAGCACTTGTACCGATGATGCATGAGTACATGAGGATAGCCTTTTAAAACACTGAAGCAACAGGAGCCTGTACATGGCATTCACGTCCCTCCTTGGAGCCCCCTGAATCTAACCAGTTTGTTTTGTAGTTGCTTAAGGTCATCGTTATAGGAATATCTGTTAAATGTTCAAGGATAAATATTCAACTTTCGTTTTTCACTTCTATTCCAGTTAGGGTTTGCCATTGAAGAAAGCAAAGCATGCTTTAAAAAAATAAAACTAAGGTTTTTAATAACTTCCTAAAACAGAATCAAAAGGAAATTAAAGTCTACAACATACCACAGAAACAAATTTTGATTTTTTCATTGAGCTCTTCTGGTTTAGCTCAAAAGAATCCAAGCAATATCCTGTTATAACTGAGGATTCCAGTGAACGTCTGAAGTGAATCGGGGGTGATTTGGGCTCACGCACACTTAAGAAGACAAGATAAAATATAAACATCTACACCCTAAAGCTTAATGTACGGGTCTTTAAGTATAAAATGCCCAATTCTTATACTTCTATCAAAATCATCATACACCAAAACTTGATGGGAAATGGGGCAAACATCATTTTACAGAGAAATGGGTGCTGGGAGGGAGGGAGGGAACTTTTTTTGTTTGTTTGTTTTTTGAGACAGGGTTTCTCTATATAGCTTTGCGCCTTTCCTGGAACTCACTTGGTAGCCCAGGCTGGCCTTGAACTCACAGAGATTCATCTGATTCTGCCTCCCAAGTGCTGGGATTAAAGGCGTGCGCCACTACCACCCGGCCTGGGAACTTTTATTTTCTATGTTCTATAGAGATGCTTACTGGGTCTCTGACAGCAGCAGCCTTCCAAAAATCTATCCTCTGTCTCCTTTCTTACATTTTCTAATCAAACAGAGCCTTACATTCTCTATTTGAATTAATGCCATTCTGTCAAGGATAAGGTGTACAAAGTAATAGAATCTGAATTCTCAAGCCAATGACGTTGATATTTTTTACTCCCTATGACAAGTCGACAAATCTCCAGTAACACTTGTTAGAGAACAGAATTAAAATATAAATTCTAGCTCATGCAAAATCTTCAGTTAATCTAAATATATTTTAAAATGTTACCTCTTTTCAACATGTAAATCTTTAAAATACCCATATGGGTATACACATCTTTTCCGGAGGCTGGATATACTTGGATAAACTATGAATACAGCTTTTACTCAGAATATTGGTAGTTCTCTGTTCTAATATTGTAGAGACTTGAGTTCAAGAATTTGCACACTATACTCTCAGAAGAGCCCCTACTCTGTTCTTTGAGTGCTTTGGTGTCTTCTAAGTAGGTTTTTTTGTAAAATTTTCTCATAGACAAAAGTTTTGTTTCGCTGGTGAAATTCAGAGAATTTTGGTTTTTATATAGGAAACATGATGCTAGTCAGTTCCTAGGCAATCATGCATATTCATTGGAAAGGTACAGATCTGAACTTATGTGTGAAAAACAGGTTGTTTATAATTTCTTTTATCTAAATTACCAACCTTTTTAGACAACAGTCTTTGTTGTTCATTATGTCAAATTTCAAGTGGCGATAAAGTTGGTGAAGTAGAATTCCATGACTTCTCAAGGGTTCATGCCAGGCATAAAAGAGTTGTCACAAATTTTTGATGATTGATAGCCCAGGAGTAGTAAAACTTTAAGGTTTGTGCAAACAAATAAACATGAATAAGAAAAAGGTCTTTCCATATTCACCATCCCAAAAGCAGATTTTAGGATGACCAGGCAATGCTGGGTCACATTCTTTCAGAACGTCATTTCTCTGTCACAGGGAAATTCCATAAGCCCATCTATGGTCACAATCTTCCTATGTGACAGTGTTGCCCTTTAATATGGAAATTCTCAAGGCAATAACTATTCAAAAATATAACATTGCCATAACCTTTTCCCCCATCTGTCTTCCCAACATTAAAAAAAAAAAATCTCTAGCACTTGGCAAACTAGTAAAGGGACTGGAGGGCTTAAAGTCTCCATAGACCATGTTCTCTCAGACACTATTTGATAACTTAATTGAGTGAATTCTCAGAAGTCCATATAAATGCAAATGATTGTGGTTGTGCAGATGAATTTTTTTTCTGATGGGGAAAACAGAGATTTACAGAGGTAAGTCCAATGTTCATTTGCATGAGCTTGAGCATCCAACACTCACTAAGTCTCATCTGTATCCCCTACTGTTACTTGACTTTAGAAAGCTAGACTGAAGCAGTTGAGACCATCCAAATTAACTATTAGAGGTGGAAGGCAAGACACACTTCTGAGCGGTACCGTATGACCCACATGGCCTGCTGTTGACTTCTGTACCAGTGAGCAGGGTAAAGAGCAAACTTCTGAGTGTAGAGAATAAGACTATCTTCCAGACAGACTCTCGGAGTAAACAATGCATTCCTCTACACTCAAGTACGTCACACTACTAATTTTTGGATGTAAGAGTTTACCAAAGAAAATCTGGAAGCACTAAAGGCTACTCTCTCAATGAGTACCTTGTTGCTATAACAGTCAGCTTTCTGGAAGACAGATGGATGAGGAAGATTTCTAATTATCCAAAGTACCTCTAACTCACCAGTCATGAGAATAAATGCTGATTGTCCCCCTGGAAGTCTACATCTCAGTTTCAAATTTTATAAGGAGAATAGTGTTAGTTTTACTTGTACTTGAGAAGAGGTGTGATTGGTTGCTATAATTTCACTGACCTCTCATTTTGAAGTTTCCTAATGTGAGAATATGAGAGTCAGATAGGACTCTGACAGGCATAGAAGTAAGGGAACAGGCCATAAACAAACAACAAGATGGCATACTTCCGGCTTCTTTTTAAGCCAGGCAAGACTTGGTGTGCTTCTTCTCCTTCACACCTACCAAGAGCTCCCTTCTGGCTGACCTGCCCGAATATGTCCTAGGCAGGCTCTGTTCCTGTGTCTAAGCTTGCATGGGCTGTGAGCAAGTCTACATTTTAAGAGCTGACCAATCCAAAAGGAGGGGAGGGGGACCTTTCCCAGGCCACCTAAAACCCTTAAAGCCCCAGCCCTCCAGGAAGAAATGGATTTCAGTTTCCACATTCCCTTTTCACTTGTGGAAAGTTTGACTCTGCATGTTGTGTATGTTGTGGGCTCCTACCCTTTCAATAAAACATCTGCTTACAGTGACTGTGATTTACTTCCTTCCTATTAATTCTTTCATCAGCAGAGACAGCAAACTTAACTCAAGACCCCTGGATAGCAGTACTAGGATATAATAAAATCCTAGCAGCAGTGAATATGTGTGTGTGTGTGTGTGTGTGTGTGTGTGTGTGTGTGTGTGTGTATGTGTGTATGTGTATTAGAATTTTTCTTGTAGTTTTGAGATTATAATATGATGACATTATTTATTCCCTTTCACCCCTACAAAACCTCCCATATACTCCTCCTTGCTCTCTTTGAAGTTCAGGGTCCCCTTTTTCATTAATTGTTGCTATGTATATATATATATATATAGCAACATATATAGTTAATTTTTTGTGCTCAATAACTTTTAAAATGCATTTCTAATATGGCTTATTTATCTTACAACAACTAGTACATTTCAACTGGGCTTTGACTTACAAAATTGTTGTTCTATATTTGTGTGTGCACATAGTGTAAAGTCTAGCAGTATCTTTCTTGACAATATTCACATTTATTTTATTTTACTTTTGAATTGATTCTCTGTGAGCTTCACATGCATCCCAATCCCATCCATCTCCCCACCCCTTCATATCTGCCCTCTGCCCTTGCAACCTTCCTCACAAAACAAAACAAAATTTAAAAGAAAAAACAAAAGCAAAAACAACCAAACTACACACACACACACACACACACACACACACACACACACACACACACTCACACATACACTCACAGACACACGCACACACAGTTTCAGTGTGGAAGCTATGTGACAAAGGGAGTCACACAATACACTCTTTATTCCATACATCTTTACTTGTAAGTGTTCACTACAATGAGCCATTGTTCTGGTTTGAGGCCTCTGGCTTCTGCTATGGTATTGATACTAGTACTTCTCTTGGATATCCTATTGTTGCCTGTGTCATGGAGATCCTGCAGCCTTGGATCTGCAGGTCTGGCCCCTTCACATCTTCAGCAGTTCATAGATGATGTGGATGTTAGGGTGGGCCAATTCATATCCCTGGTTCTGGGCCTGAGTGGTAACTGGGCTGGTCATTCTGCCAGCTTTCCCTCATTGACACTAACAGGGTGAGCTCTCCAACATTGCCCTGGTTGGCTCATCCACTGCAGCAGGTAGTAAGGAGCAGGAATAGTTCTCCTACTTTCACAGCCTCAGGGCCAGCTCACCTGCACCCTAGTCAACAAGGTCAGCTCTACTAGGTTGTCTGGGGCGAGGTGCAGGGCCTGTTCTCCCTAGCGCTGCAGCTGGTGAGAGTCAGTGCCCCTCTTCTACTCTTATGACCTCAGGGCCAGCTCTCCCACAAGCCACAAGCTTCAAGGGGTTGGGGGTTGGGGGTGGTAGAGGGCATCTCTTTCTTGCCCACTCCACCATAAGGGAGATGAGGGGTGGGGTCAGATCACCTGTGCCCCTATCAACAGGGTGTAAATGGACAAATCTCTCCTACCTGACTGTTCTTGAATAACCAGTCAGAGGCTTAATGTTAATTATAAACTGGTCTATGGCCCAGGCTACTACTAGCTAGCTCTTACATCTTAAATTAATCCATTTCTATCAATCTATGTATCGCCATGTGTCTTGTGGCTTTACTTGTGTTCTATTACATCTTGCTCAACTTGGCAGCTTTGCATCATCTCCCTCAATCCCGCCTTACTTCTCCCTGTATCTTTGCTTGGATTTCTCGTCTGACTATAATCTGTCTTACTATAGGCCACAGCAGCTTCTTTATTAAGCAATGGCAGCAACACATACTTACAACCTACAGAAAGACCATCCCATAACAACAGGGGCAGCTCTATTGTGCTGTCCAGGCAAGGTACAGGGCTCTCCTCCTGAGTGTTGAAGCTGATAAGGGGCAAGATCAGCTCTCCTACTCTTGTGACCCCAGGACCAACTTTTCTGCTTGCAGTAGGTGGCAAGGGGTAAGGGGGGCATCTCTCACTCAGCCATACTACGATGTGACAAACAGATAATGGGACCAACTCTCCCACTCTCATGCCTTCAAGGGCAGGCTCACTACACCCCACCAGTGCTGCCCAGGTGAGGTTCAGGACCTGTTCTCCTGAATGCTGTAGTGGGTGGGGGAAAGACCAGCTCTCTTTAGTGCTGCAGCCAGTGAGTGGTGGAGCCAACCCTCTGCAGCCTAATCCTCATCATCTTCAGTGGTAATAGAAGCCACGGACATCAGTACAGACCTAGACTGTGGCATGGCCATGCACCCAGACATGGCCCTTGGCAGCAGCCCAGGCCCAGACATCACTATGGCCCTGGGTGGCAACAAGGCTACCCACCTCAGCCTGTTTCTCATTGCTCTGGCCTCTTCAGATTTGCCTCTTTCTCCAGCACATGTGTGGCAAGTCACAAGAATTTATTATAGAGATTCAGCCTTGTATTAAAGCTATACTTTGACCAGACAAGGTTCTGTCAAAAGCCAAGCCATTTACTATGCCTTTAAGACCTGGAGGGCTGTACATACAGACAGTGACGAGGCAGTCATGTGTTTGGGTTTACAACCAATGAGAAGGCAGAATGACTATGAACCGACTTACACACAGGGAAATAGCTCTCTTTTGGGAAGCTGGGACCACCCCAGGAGGAAGGGTGAGATTTTAGCTCTGAGCTCTCACTTCTTGGCTTTCTCTTTTACATTGTTTCTGTGTTTCTCATTTAATAAGACGGTTGGTTACATCTACAATTTACTATGAATATTTGGTGTTATCCAGCTTTTAATATTTCAGCTGTCTTCTGCTATGAGATTCTTACGTTCCCAAATATTCCCAGAACATTTGGCAAACAGTTCAGGTCCTCAGACCTGCTGAACTTCTAGGTAACTAACTCCCTCACCGAGCCTAGGAGACAAGCTGGCTAGAGATGCATAGCTTTGTTTCTTGTGCAAATGAAGCTCAGACCATCCTCTTGCCTTGAGGCCTAGTGGCTCTCCAGAGCAATTGACGGAGAACAAAATGTTTTTACATATCAAGGTGGAAGGTAGAAGAGAGCAACATTCCTGAGGAGGCAGAGAACTGCTTGTTGAGGGGAAGAAAGAACAGGCATTTTCTGGAGAGACCGAATGGCATGACCAGGGAAAAGAGAAGAACACAGAGGTAAGGCAGATGGTAAGGCAGAACTCTTAAGCCCAGGAGTAGAGAGCAAGTAGAGATGGAGGGAGAAGGAAAAAGATAAAGATGAGGCGGGAAGCATAAGAGCTTAGTTGTTAGCAGGACTTTGAGAGGACAATAAAAAAGAGGACAAAGAAGAACTGAGTGTCAGAACAGAACTGAAGTTATGTAAACAGGATTTCATTCCAGAGAAATAAAGTAGACAGACAAGGAGCTTGGTGCATCTAGATTTATTCCTGCCCTGAATACCTGATGGAGCTGTAGCTGAATTGGTAAAATTTTGTTTCAGCAGAATAAAGTTAACAGACATAAGAGCATAGTGTATGTAGATTTTTTCCCTAAGATATCCTATGCCAAATGTAGCAGTTTCCCCAGACTCTGGGCAATCCATACACATGAACCTTTCTGACTCTCACTCTCTTCCATTTCTCTACTATATACTGGATTACCATAATGGTGAGCCACAGGCACCAAGTTACTGGTAATTGATCTCTGCCTGCCCAGCGTGAGAGTCCTGAGGCAGAGCTGAAGTTATCCTCCATGCACCCAGGCCTCATGGCACTGCGCCCTCCCTAAATAGTTGTTTTTTTATTAATTGTTGCTATATACATATATGTATATTTATACACACATATAGTCCTAAATACAACTAGCTCAGTCTGTATAATGTTACTTGTCTGTATATGTTTTTGGTATTGGTTAACCAATTGGTATGCTCTTCCCTGGGGGAGACTATTTCTTTCATTCTCAACATTCCTTAGTTGCCTGTAGTTCTTTGTGTAGGGTTGATAAAAAGATATGTAGTCTGCCTCAGCATCAAAGTCATCTTCAACCAAAAAATTCTGTGACTATTTGTCTTTCGTCTGAGAATAAACAACCAACAAATAACTTTGGAGCAAATACTTGAATACAATAACATGCGGGAAAAAATTGGGGACAGACACTTTGGGGCTAGCTAGATTGGCTTCCCAAAGAACTTAGCACAGAAGAGGTTTGAGTAGCTTATTCCACAGCCCTACTGATGCAAAGATCCATGAGAGCATCTCCTCCTTCCTTAGCCATCACAATCCTCTCTGTGGCTATACATGACTTAAGGGTCCTTAGGAAGGTGGGACAAAACACACCAATGCTTGGATAGATGGAAGAGTTCCTTACATGTGGGTATAAAGGAAAGAAGGCCAAGGCTGTCATAGAGGGTTCTGTAGCAAATGACTCTGAGGCAGGGAAGGAAACAGCAAGCTGAAACAGTAGGAGGCAGTTTATCTGTGTCAAAGGAGTGTGGATTGCCAGGATTCTGGCTTCCCAACTAATTGGCTAATTTGAATACTTTGGGCATAGAGATGGCTCATAATCCTCTGGGCCTTGGCCCTGAGGCCATTAAGGCTGTTGGGGAGGGAGGGCAGGGAAAGGGAAGATACTGGAGTGTGGTTAGAATTGTCCTCTCATCAGGACCTGGGAACTAGATCATGGTCATATTAAACAAACAAACAACAACAACAACAAAATTGAAACCCATTATCTATCTGGTCCTAGCATTGTGTCTTGACTTGTAGGGAGGCCATACAGTGAAGGATGTGGGAAGGTATGCTACTATGATTAAAGAAGCAATACACTAGGTCTGATTCCTCCCAGGACCAAATTCCCATCTATAATGAATTCTCTAGCAAGGTACATGTCTTAGTTAGGGTTTCTATTGTGATAAAACACCATGACCAAAAGCAACCTGGGGAGGAAAGGGGTTATATTAGTTTATAGTTCCTCATCACAGGCCATCACTGAAGAAAGTCTGGATAGGAATTCAAGCAGGGTAGTAATCAATGCAGAAGTCATGGAGGAAATCAGCTAACTGGCTTGCTCTCCATAACTCGCTCAGCCAGCTTTCTTATAACACCTAGGCCTACCAGCTCAGGGGTTGAAAGCCACCCCAGTGAGCTGGATCCTCCCCCATTCACAGTCAGGAAGATGCTGTTCACTGGGAACTCACAGACCACTCCAGCCAGGAATGCAGGTGGCCTAACCGCAGATCGTCATCTATCCCTCCGCTCTTCCAAATCCAACCCCGAGCCTCACCCCCAGCTCTGTAGCCGACCACAGGCTGCAGCATTCCCTCTAATCTCCGCCCATCTGCAGTGCATCACACAGATTTCCTCCTCCAAAATTCTTCCCTGTGCAGTCTGTTTTCTCAGCTCCCAACTCCAACAGCATTCCCCAGAAACTCACCAGCCAAGCATGCCAGAGAGGCAAAGCAGGTAGACCAGCTCCAGATCTCCACTCTCCCTGCTCCTATAAAGCCAGTTCCTGGGTCTCATCCCCTGCTCTGCAGACTACCTGCTGTGGTCTCTCCTCACTCTCTGCCTCCATTTCCAGGGACTAAGCAGATGTTGGTTGAACACCTTGCTTTCCTCCTGCCTGTGGACCCTTCAGCCCCTCCCTCCTGGCCCATCTCCATGCCTATGTATCAGCTTCCAATGCCCAGAAACACATTTTACCTGGAATCTACAATGGCCACAGCTATCAGGCTCCCAGAAGGATTCTTTGTTTTTCTGCAGGCTGCTAAGAGAGCAGGAGATATGTGCAGAGAGATCTGGGTAGAAGATGAGTAGCTTTGTAGAAGAAAGAGCTTGCATAGCTATATAGAAGAGAGATGTAGGGGAGAGATGTGTGTGTAGAGAAGAGTGAATGAATGAGAGAGTAAGTGAGTAAAGAGTGATGATCCTAGTAGTGTGTGACAGAAAGTAGCAGGGGAGAGAGGAGAAATGTGTATAGAAGAGAGATTCGGAGCTATGTAAAAAAAGAGATGTAACTGTATTTAGAAATATTTGGCTGTGTAGGAAGAGATGTGGCTGTATGTATGTAAAGAGAGATGTATGGCTGTTTGCAAAGAGATGTAGCTGTGTGGAGACAGAGAGGTTTTTAGAGAAAGAGAATTTTTAAGATGAAGTAAAAGAGAAAGTTACCAGAAAGCGTGTGTGTTTCCTTATTTACCTGTCAGATAGGTAGAAACTTATTTCTAAATACCATAAAAATTCCAGTGGGAGAATGCAGAGAAGGTGAAATAACAGGAGTACAGTTAAGCTCTGGATCCAAGTGATCCACACATGTGGATCCTGTAATTTCTTTTCTGCCTGAGGAGCCAATCCTCAGCCTTAGCTGAGAACTGTAATTGTACTATTTACGTCTTTATCACCTTGTAAAGTTTGAAATAAATGACTTAGCTCTTGAGTAGTTAATCTAGTTGTGGCTTGTAGTCAGTATCTCCCAGCAATTTTTGAAAATCATTAAGAGTTCATAATTGATCTCTCCTGATTTGTACTTTCTGTGGTTGAATTTTTGTAAATCTGTCCTAGGTAATTAATAAAATATCCTCTTTGTATTTTTTTCAGGAGCAATTTGTAATCCCTAACAAGGCAAAATTCTCTTTACTTCATCAAACATTTTTTTTCTAAGGTACCTGCCTCTGAATCTGCCAGTAAGGTATTATCCATATACAGTCCAGCTGGACCAGGGACAGAGTGGGAGAACAAAGAAAGAGATACCATGATAGAATGGGACACGGGGATAGGGAGAAACAGGGTGCTAGGGAATTTTCCAGGAATCCACAAGGATGACCCTACCTTAGACTACTAGCAATAATGGAGAGGGTGCCTGAACTGGCCTACTCCAGTAATTAGATTGGTGAATACCCTGTCATCAATAAAGCCTTCATCTAGTAACTTATGGAAGCAGATGCAAAGATCCACAGCCAAGCAGCAGGCCAAGCTCCAGTAGTTCAGTCAAAAAGGGAGAAGAAGGATTATATGAGCAAGGGGGGTCAAGATCATGATGGGGAGATGTAGAGAGACAACCAAACCAAACCAGTGGGAACTCATGAACTGTGGACCAATAGCTGTAGAGCTTCCGTGGGACTGGACTAGGCCCTCTGCATAGGTGAGACAGTTGTGTAGCTGGACCTGCTTAAAGGGCACTCTGGCCGTGGGATCAGAATCTGTCCCTGGTGCATGTGCAGGCTTTTTGGAGCCTAATGCCTATGGTGGGACACCTTACACAGCCTTGGTGAAGGGGGAGGGACTTGGACCTGCCTCAACTGAAGGTACCAGGCTCTGCTGACTCCCCATAGGAGGCCTTGCCTTGGAGAAGGTGGGAATAGGGGGTGAGTTGGGGTGGGGGGAGGCTGGGGGCAGAAGGAGGGAGTAGAGGGGCATCTGTGGTTGGTATTTAAAATTAATATAAAATTTCTTATAAAATAAAAAAGAAGAAGAAAAAAGATATCATCCATGTAATGGTAAATCATAGATTGAGGAAAATATTTACAAATTATTTCTTATGGCTGTAGTACAAAATATTGACACATGTTGGGTCTGTTTAACATTACTTGTAATAAAACCCTCCTCTGGTATCCTCTAACAGGTTGAGAATTATTATAAGTGAGCACTGTGAAAGCAAATTTTTTTCCTGTTTTTGTAAAGGTATAGTGAAAAAGCAGTCTTTAAATCAGTCACTATAATAGACCATCCTTTAGTAATAAAGAAGGTAAGTATACTCCAGGATGTAAAGACATTGGCTGAATCAATTTATTTATGGCTCTTAGATCAGTTAATATTCTCCATCTTCCTGATTTCTTTTTAATGATAAACATAGGAGAATTCCAAGGACTGGTCGATTCTTCAATATATTGAGTATTTAGCTGCTCCTGTACCATCTGTTCCAGTACCTGTAGTTGTTCTAATGTGAAAGCCCATTGTTCCACCCACACAGGTTTGTCAGTTGACCATTTTAAAGGCAGGGCTGTTGGTACCTTTGAAAGACCAACAGCTGTTGTGCCCTGCTTGTATACAACTTATACAGTCTATGACTGTTCTTGATAATACATTTTAATATTTTTCTCAGAAGTATTCTTTTTTTTATGGTTTGTTTCTGAGTTTAGAAGAATGTTAATCTATGTTTTCCATTTCTGCAACAATGGAAATCACATCCCTGTAAATACATTGCTATGTCATCCACATATGGCTATAATTTTCCTATCTGTCCTTCTGGCCCTGTACATTCAACCAATCTTGTATTTTGTTCTACCTGAGAAAAAGGTCCAATCCCTAGAAGTTGAATATTTACTTTTTGAAGAGGCCAATCTGGATGCCAACATTTTGGTGAAATTATTGCTACATCTGTGCCTAGTCCAACAAACCTATAATGCCATTTATTTCTATTTTTAGTTTTGGTCTCTGATCATTTGTAGCAGACTGCCAAAAAACTTATTTTCTGGTCTCTCCTGAAAATTTTGTTGTAGCTACTGAAGCTGGTCTGTCCTTAATCACATCTATAGCAGTGTGTTTTAACAACAGGTATTACCTTTCAATTGCTCTGTGGATGAATTTCTCTGATATTGGCAGGGAATGATTGAACAAAATTTGATATTGGGGCCTGTAAGAAAACCCCTAAGGTATTTCCTGATGGTAAAGTGTTGTCTTTCCTGTCCCTTGTTGATCTGCATTCATTACTCCAATGCCAACCTTTGCTACACCTTCTGTATACTCCAGAAGGCTGGTGCCTCCTGTTTGGATTATCTCTTGAAAAAACATTGTTTTTAGGAATGTATTGCCTTCAGTCCCTTTTCTAATGACCTTGTTTACCACAATTGTAACATTTGACATTTTGATTTTTCTTAAAATTTCTAGAAATTACTTCTTCTTTCAAAAAGGCTGACAAACAGGAGATTCAATATCAGCTGCATTTCTGATCCTTTCATCTGTTGGTGTTGATCTTGCCTTTAAGGGCCTCATCACTCTTTTGCATCCTGAATTAGCTTTTTCAAAAGCCAAAGATTCAATTAATATTTATCTGATTTTGAATATGATACTATTTTATTTGCAGCTAAAAATCAATCTTTGCAAAAAATCAGTGATGGCTTCTTTTGGGCCTTGTATAATCTTAGCAAATGACTCAAACCTCTTTCCTGATTCTTCAACCTTGTCCCAAGCATTCAAAGCTGCTAAACAACATAGGGCTAAGGTGTGATCATTAAATTCAAACTGTCTTTGCAGTTCATCATATTGACCTTCACTGAGAATCTGCTCTTGGGAAATATCAATACCTCTAGCCCTATTTCGTTGTTCTGTGGCCCGATCTTCCTCTTTCCACAATGTTCTCCATTGTAACTGAGGACCAGCTTCCAATATTGCCATAGCTAAATCTTTCCAGTATTGGTGGATAATTCTGTTTTGAGTTGTCTATGAATTTAACATCTGCTTCACATAGGGTGCATGCATACCATATGAAATGACTGGTTCCTTAAATCTCCTCAAACCTAATATTTCTATAGGATTCAGTTTAACTTCTGTATAACCTCAGAGGTGCCTATTGTCTGCTAGTTATTCTTACATAGTAGCTGGATAAACTAAGGTTGATTTTCTAACAACCTTGGATTGCCCCTTTTCAGTTTCATCATTCAGTGGTGTGATAGGTTCTTGTTTAAATTCCTCTGTCTGTATCTGAGTATTTTTCTTATTTTCATTAGTAGGTCTTTCTAAGACATGTATCTTATCAATAGAGAGTCTTTCTGAAGCTTGTATTTTATCAATCAAATTTTCATATTTGGCACAGTTATCAAACCAATTTTTAAGGATAAATTGTGAATTACCAAACTGATAGCAGTTATAACTGTCATTATGTCAATCCCAGCTAAGTTGTTTATCCCTTCATTGATTTTTTTCCCCATTTTTAAGCCATCCATTGTAGCACTATACAGACTCCTAACTCCCATTTAATGTGGGAAAAATTTTTATTTTTATTTACTTTTTAAAAATATTACTTAACTCTCTAAGAATTTTCCATGTGTTTCACCAAATCTGCTGACTTCTCAGTTTGTCTGCAACAGTGACATCAGCAGCAAGACCATGGCCCCTTCTGCAATTCCTGAGTACTAGTCCATCCTTCATTTTCCCTGCAAGCAGCATTGTTAGCTGGAGCCAAGCCTTGCAAGAGCGGCAGCTGACTGAGGTGGGGCCTCAGTGGCTTTTCCATGTGGTTGACCTACAATTGGAATGCCAAATGTTTTTCTTACATCTTAGCAGCTGTACCTGAATCTACCAATATTTTCACTATCTGTGCCCTGCAGCCCCACAGTCAGCACCTCCCTGGTCAGCCCAAGGCCTGGTGGGGGTTCTGGTGCTGCTAGCAGTTGCTTGGTCATGGCCACTAAACGTGGCCTTTAACTAAGTCTCTATTGTTCTATTTACCAATAAAGACTCAGGAGCCAGATGTTGGGATGAAAACTTGCTAGATTAGAGAAGCTGAGATGCAACCAGTTGACCTTCCTTTCTGACTGGAGAACCAGCAAGGGAAGCATCTTTCTAATTGTCCCAAACCAAAAAGACCATGACTCTCTAAGTCCCTCCCGATTCCTTCCTGTGTGTCTCTCTATCCATATCCCTGGCTCCTACATCCTCTCCATGGCTAATTCTTGTCAACTAGTTGCTGGCTCCACCTCTGAACCAGTCAATTTTATTAACAGTCTTTAAGTTTCACAGTGTGATAAAATATCCCAGAACAGGCAATGGTGGCACAAAATTTGTGGGAGTAACCAACTAATATCTGTTCAACTTAATGCCCACTCCTTAATATGAACCTATCTATATTCAACACTGCTTGTGTGACCAAGAACCTGAGATTAGATAGCCCAGAGAACTAGGGTAAAACTAGATGTTAGTGTTCTTTAAAAAATGAAAGCAATTCAATGACTTCTAATGACATTCTGGTATACTCATATATCAGTGCCTTGCTCAACCATCATTAGAGAAGCTTCTTTCTGCAGCAGATGAGAACAAATACAGAGAACCATAGCCAGACAATATAGAGAGAGTTAGAGCCCTCAAAACACTCAGCTCTAAAAGGGATGTCTCCATCAAATCCCTTCTCCTGGGGTTAAATAACCCTGCTGAAGAGGAGGTGGAAAGAGTGTTAGAGCCAGAGGAGATAGAGGACACCAAGGAAACAAGGCCTTTTATGCACTATGAACCCACAAAGACTATGGTAGCATGCACAAGGCTTGCACAGGTTTGCACCAAATAGGGCCCTAGGACTCAAAGAAAAAGTGGACACATGACCCATCCATAATCCAGAAGCCATCTCCTATTGATAGCCACTTTTCAAGGAAAAATTAGTTTTTCCAGGGGAGTGTCATTGAGGAAGCAAAACACTCTTAAAGGAAAGCACCAGGTCCAACAATAGATGGCAAACACAAAATGAACTCAATGGCATCTTTAGAGGTTCTTTGATAAAGATGTTTTAAGAGTATTTTTTAACCTTACAGGTCCTTTGTGTAAATGTTATGTCTTCCAGTTTTGTGTTTTTATGGAATTTCTGTGTGTATGAATATGTGTCTCTGTGTCTATATGTGTTTCTTGTGTTTTTTTTTCCCTTGGGCTTTTTTCCTTCTCTTTGTTTTGTCCTGTTTCAGTTTCTGTGTCTTTACTTGATTTTATTACATTATTATTCCTGAGTTACCTGTTTGTTCTCCAAGGAGAAACAGAAAGGGTGTGAATCTCAATAGAGGAGAGAAACTGGGAGGAGCAGGGAGAAGGGAAATCCTTATCAGAATAAGTTGTATGAAAAAATCTATTTTCAATAAAAAAGAATATTTATGAT
Source organism: Peromyscus maniculatus bairdii (assembly GCF_049852395.1). Taxonomy (NCBI): domain Eukaryota; kingdom Metazoa; phylum Chordata; class Mammalia; order Rodentia; family Cricetidae; genus Peromyscus; species Peromyscus maniculatus. The sequence continues at coordinate 101,425,674 of NC_134860.1, forward strand.
GGCAAAGTTTGTGTTAGTGTGCTGCCACAATAAAACAAATCCTAACTAGTCAGCACAAGGCATACTAAGGACAGAGTGAAGGTTTAATGTTACTGTGGGCTGTGGTTCAAAGAATCTTCTGGTAGGATAACATTTACTTTGTGCAGCCTAAGTTACCTTAAGTTTTAGTAGACTCTGCTGTGGAGCACTGCTTCTCTAGTTTCTGTAAGCTATATCTCTTTGTACAGGATTTACAAGCATCTCGTAAATGTCTATGCCTTGTTTTTGAGAAAGGAACTATATTTCCATACAGTTTATATAACAAAATTTATCTGATTTCAATGTAAGCTTAATAATTTTTAGTAATTTGACAAATTTTCAACCATTGCTGCAATCTGTTCTTGGAAAAGCCTCATCACCAGGAAGCCGCTTGTCATCAGTACCCTTCTCCAGACTCCAGTCTTAGATTGTCAGTAGTCTTCTTTCTTGTTCCTGCTTATTTAAGGCACTTCATAAGGTGACTATGTAAGTAGGCTTTGTGTCTGAATTTTGTGTCTGGCTTTACTTAGCATAGTTTTTTTGAGATCCATTCATGTCATGACATTTATCAGGTCTTTGTTCCTTTCTGCTAATGACAGAATTCCACAATATGGATATCCTGCTCTTTGCTTCTCTACCAGGATGTGGATATTTAGGTTGTTTCCAGGTTCAGGATATTGTGAGCAAAACTGATATTAACTAAGAAACAAAACAATACAGCTCTCAGCTCAAAGGGAAGACAAGACATTTTTTTTTTTTTCTGGAGCCAAGTATGAGTGACCATAACCTGGGAACAAAGGTTAGGGTTACCCCAAATACCAGGTTCCAACATGGCAACAGTTTTATGATGCTTTTATAGTAATAGAATAAAGAATGTCATAAATGAAGGTATTTTTATAATGCATTGATAGGAATATCAAGTAGACGTGTTTCAGTAAAGGAAAGAAATCTCTGCTATAGGCCCAGATGTTACCTGGTGACATTGTCAGTCTTCGGGTTGGTGGAAACTAAGGCTGTGTTTGTATGTTTCATGCAGCCTGGTAGTCACAGGATGTTAGGCCAAACACAGAGGTGGCTAATGAGTGGTTATTACTAGGATTAATGTCTTTAATCCAGCACTCGGGAGGCAGAGGCAAACAGATCTTTGTGAGTTTGAGGTCAGTTTACATATTGATTTCCAGGCTTCCAGGCTAGCCAGGGCTCTGTCTTGTCAAAATGAAGGGGAGCGGGTGCAATAATGACTGATGATAGTCCAAGATATTTTGTTTCTGGATCTGCATGGCCCCAGAAGTTCTAATCTGTCAACCTTATAGAATTCCTACTGGAATCGTGGCTCCGCCGACACTAGGAACTTGGATCCACACTGCCGTCAAGATTTGTGTACAAATCTTTTATGACTGTATCCATTCATTTCTCTTGGGTGAATATAGAATGGAATTACTTACTAATATTTTATACATGCATGCAACCTTTTATGAAAATACTTGTATGTATGTTTTCAGGCCTGTGATGAAAACAGAAGAGGGAAATTATCACTGGAAAGCCAGTCTCCCTGTAGCACCCAGGGTGTGTAAAAAAAAAAAAATCCACAAATGTGGTGAGTGAGGGCAAGACCTTTCCTACCTGGGAAAATAAGAAAGAAATACATGCTTCCTGATGGTAACTTCCTTTTTATTTCATTGTGAAAAAAGTCCTTTTCTGAAAAATCTCTGTCTCCATGCAGTTACATATCTGTTTTCACATTGCTACACCTCTCTCTACACATCTCTCTCTACACAGCTACACATCTTTCCACACAGCTCTCCCACACAGTTACATATCTTTCCTCTCTACATCTCTTTCTACACAGCAGCTCTCCCTACACAGCTCTCTCCTCTATTTCCATACAACATACATTTTTCTTTCACTCTTTTCTCTCTTCACAACTACATTTTCCACACATTTCTACACAGCTATACATCTCATCAATAGCTCTTCTCTTTATATATTTCTCTTCTACACATCTTTCTTCTCTCTACCCTGTTACATTTCCTCATTCATAACTTGCATTTCTCTTCTACATCGTTCATTCACTCTCTATTTCACCCACTCATTCCTCCCTTCATTCATTATTCACACATTCACTCTTCTTTTACTCATTCATTCACTACTCATTCACTCACTCATTCTTCACCCATTCATTCTCTACTTCATTCACTTACTCCATTCACTTACTCATTGCTCATATGCTCACTGTTCTTTTACATCACTCACTCCTCACTCATTCACTCCCAACTTCACTCACTTACTCCTTCATTCATTCATTCACTACTCACACACTCATTATTCTTTTACACATTCATTCACTCATTCACACACTCTTCTATCCAAGAACAAACTCTGAACAATAAAGAAGTTGCATATTCAGGGTCACAGAGCATTACTTGAGTAAACAATAAGAGCCATGAGAAATCACGAAGCCTCTCTCAGGCTAGAAATGTTGTTCTGACTGGGCATGGTGAGAAACCAAGGCTACTTTCAGTTATCAGTCAAGTTCCCTGATACGTAGACTGTGTAGCAAGCACAGCTCTGAGTGGTTCCCCTACAGAGAGTGACATTGAAAAGCAACGAACAGTTAGTTGGCTGAACCTTGAGCCTTGTATCGTAAAACTGAGATTTAGGAGTACGTGCAGAGAGCCAATTGCTGAGAGAATTATGTCTACTAAAGTTGCTTCATGCCTGACCTTGGTTCCATAAACAGATACCCTATAATCTGTCCTTGAGCATTTCATTTGTAGGGACAACTAGTCTGTTTTGAATTAGTTTTGAGGTCTTAAATCAGCTAAATTTATGTAGCTTGTCTTGTCAGCTTGAGCTAAAGAAATAAAACAGGCTGCTAAGTGTCTTACAGTCCTCATGTAACAATAGTTCTAGTTATGAAGTATATCCTAGTATATTTCTATTCATCAAAATTATACTGCTGTGGGATGTTTTGTATGTTAAATGTGTTGCTCTGATTGGTTAATAAATAAAACACTGATTGGCCAGTAGCCAGGCAGGAAGTATATGAGGGACAAGGAAAGAGGAGAGAGGAGAATCCTGGGAAGTAGAAGGCTGAGTCAGAGAGAGCCACTGCCAGCTGCTGCCATGAAAAGTGAGATGTAAGGTACCTGTAAGCCACGAGCCACGTGGCAACTTATAGACTAATAGATATGGGTTAATTTAAGATATCAGAACTAGATAACAAGAAGCCTGCCACGGCCATACAGTTTGTAAGCAATATGAGTCTCTGTGTGTTGACTCAGTTGAGTCTGAGCGGCTGTGGGACTGGCAGGTGAGAGAGATTTGTCCTGACTGTGAGCCAGGCAGGACTGGAGAAAACTTCAGCTACATTATACAGCTTATTGAAGAAATCATCTTTCCAACCATCCACAGAATAAAAGCAGAAAACACATCACCAGTGGGCTGTGGAAAGAACCCCACAGCTGTTCTTTCCAGGGAGGAATTGTGGTGGCACATGAGAAAAATTATATACAGAAGCAGTCAGTTTCCACGGTCAATGACCCCATGGTCTTTGCTTAGTGGGGCTCCCCATCAGAGAGCTGTCCATCTGGTGGGTCTGTCTGTTGGATATTAGTTGTCATCTGCTGTATTTATGTCATGGCCTGTGGCAGGAAATATTAAATGAGAGGAGGAGAAAGGGACCATCATTAATAGGTGGAGATAGTATAGGTACTAGGAGGGATGTGTAATGATAAATATGCATGACAATATCACCATGGGGCCCATTCTTATATGTTAACCAAAGTGTGGTAACTGGCAACTGTAATCCAGCACTCAGGCTGAACGGGAGGATCACTGTAAGTTCAAGGCCAACCTGGTGCATACAAGGCTACATAGTAAGATTTTGTATAAAAATAATATAAAATAAGAAACAACATTAAATAAAAATAAATAAATAATAAATAGTTTGAAATAAAGTAAACCCAGGTTAGTGTGAGGTCATTTAGATGAAAATATGTTCTATTTTTTTTGAGATAGGGCTTCTCTGTATAATAGCCCTAGCTGTCCCAGAACTAGCTCTGGCTGTAACCTGGCTGGCCTCAGACTCACAGAGATCTGCCTACCTCTGCCTCCTGAGTTCTGGGATATTCCCCAGTGAGAAAAACATATTCTCACACAACTATAATTCTAAATTTTCCCAGATTTCCTAGAAATGAATGATCTCAGTTCAAGTGAACATGAAAAAGAAAGCACCTGCAACCTGTATGTTCAGGACTTTAAAGAGTTTCCAAGATACGGATTTATTCAGAAAACATGCTGTACCCTATTAGAAAAAGGTTTTCTGGTCTAGCGGTGAGTTGAAAACATGTCTTATGAAGCTGGAGGTGCAGTGTTTCTGTGTGAGTGTCCACCCGTGTGTGTAGATGTGTTTTTGTATGTGTGCATGTGTTGGGGTGGGGTACAGGTGGGCAGATGGTTAGAAAATTTTATTTTATTACTCACCTTTCAATTGTCACAACTTAAATGGCATGATTATGTGCAGATCTGAAAGCAAGTCATCTTTAAGCATGAGGTCAGCTTGTTACGGTTGCACATAAGGTAGAAGGACTGAGTCCGCATCCCCTTACCACTCCATTTTTACGCTGCTTAGTTTTTAGCCATCTGTGACTAGGAAGAAGATACACAGCATTCTGGGTTGGCTTTGCCCATTAATAACTTTTTCCTTCTCTGCCCTAGCTTTCCCATCCTTCCCTCTTCACATTTATAAACATGCTGGGACTGCACTGAATGCTGTTTCCTAATTTTTTAATTAATTGTACCTATGGACATCTCTGTTTTCTTTACTTTTAAAATTGTTCATTATACAGAAGAGGGCATATATCTTTTTATTTTAGGGAAATAATTAGACATTTATTACAGAAATATGTTGTATGATATGTTATAATCAAAACAATAATGTAAATTTGTAGGTAACCTCTACAAATACAGATCCAAGGATGGAAGATCCTTATGTATTTTTTTCCAAGTCTCACTTGTCGCCCATCCTTAGAGAATGGCAGCTGTTCTTATTTGTTTTATAATTTCCTTTAACTTTTATTGATGATGTATGTGTCTCTGTTCATAGAGCTTCACTGTGCCAGATTTTGAACTTTATATCATCAGAATGATACTATTCCACAGTAGTTTACAGCAGGGTTGATCACCCACCCCCAAGAGATATTTGATGATATTTGGGAATGCATTGGCTCTCATAACTGGAGAGGATGTTTAATGGAGAGAGGCTGAGTAGTCTGCCAAACATTTTACATGCACAGGGCAGCACTCATGACAATTTGCTCTATCAAAATTTTAGTCATGACACGCTTGATCAACCTATGGAGAGCATTCTATTTTCCATGTTATTGACATATTATATGGTCAAGTAATTTAAAACATTGCTATTGGAGTTTAGTTGTTTTCATTTGGGGACGGAAACAGTGCTGTGAACATTCTGGTGTTTGCATCTTGATCCCATGAGAAACTCTCTGTAAGTGGAAATGTCTGGTTCTAGGATAAGTATTTCTTTCCTATATTAATTCCCAAGTGCCTCTCAAAGTGGATGCATGATTGTTTTACTGCAGCACATTAAGAATGCGTTTCCTATCCAATTACTGCCAAGATACTTTTTAATTTATTCATATCACAGATTAGATTAAAACAGTATTATTTTTACAAGGTAAATTTGCTTTTATCCAAGCAGTGAAGCTATGAATGTCTATTTTTTTAATCTAGACAAGAAGTTATATGGAGAATAACAGTTGCCTTTTTAAAACCAATTTTTAAAGATTTATTGTTATTTTTTATTTTAATTTTTTATACGTAGGAGTGCTTTGCCTATATTATGTCTGTGCACCACATGCATGCCTATTGCCTGTGGAGGCCAAAAGATGACATCGGATCCCTTGGAACTGGAGTTATAAGATGGTTGTGAGTCACAGTGTGGGTGCTGGGAATTGAACCCGGGTTTCTGCAAGAACAACTGTGGTGGTATTGTGTTCCCCAAAATATTGTGAACCTTAATAAACTTATCTGGGGTCAGAGAACAGAAAAGCCACTAGTTAGGCAGTGATAGCACACGCCTTTAATCCTAGCATTCCAGAGATAGAAATGGATCTCTGTGAGTTCAAGGCCACATTGGAAACAGCCAAGCATGGTAACACACGCCTTTAATCCCAGAAAGCCAGCCTTTAATCCCAGAGAGTGGTGGTAGAAAGCAGAAAGATATATAAGGCATGAGGACCAGAAACTAGAGGCATTTGGCTGGTTAGGCATTCAAGCTTTGAAGCAGCAGTTCAGCTGAGAGCCATTGGGATGAGGACACAGAAGCTTCCAGTCTGAGGAAACAGGACCAGCTGAGGAACTGGCAAGGTGAGATAGCTGTGGCTTGTTCTGTCTCTCTGATCTACCAGCACTGACCCCAATAACTGGCCTCAGGTTTGATTTTATTAATAAGAACTTTTAAGATTCCTGCTACAAACAACTACTGCTCTTAACTGCTTAACTCTCTCTCCAACTCTTCACAATCATCTAATATCAGTGTTTTCTTGGAACCGTTATTCATTTATTGCCAGATGATGTCATACAATTATAAACGCCTGTGACTGTCATTAAACATATCAGGCAGTCTTCCTGTTTTTTAATTCTTTTCTCTCTTGAAGCTGTCCTCTGTCCACTCTTCTGCTTCTATTGGGCTGACCACTCCTTACACAGTTGAAGTACTTGTCACTTCACCTGCCCACATCAGTTGTTGAGTTTCCTGCGTTGGTTCACCTGTTTCCTGGCCATCTTCCTTGTTTCCTTCCTGAGCCCAACTTAGTGAGCACAGCTGAGTAGAGAACATTCTATTTGTTGTCAGTTCTGGGTGCTGGAGCTCTTTTCCTTTTGTCTTTCATCTCTTCGAGCATATTTTCAGCTTTCAAGAACAGTATCCGAATCCCCAAGTGTTCTTTTGGTCATTAAACACCTTGATTTTGCTTTCTTAGTCTTATTACTCTGGGAAAATTAAGTCTGATTGTGTTGACTTTTTTTTTTTTTTCATTTGCTTCCTCTGCCTCCTCACATTTTATTTTCCCATTAGTCATCAGTTATGTCTTTCACTACAAAGATTCCCCAAACACTTATAGACTTCTGACACTCGTTCATACTTTAAAACGTGGCACCAAGAGTCAGCTTAAAAATTCTATGTATGTGCACAGACTGGAGAGGGCACATAACCCCTTTCTGTGAGAACCCTTCTTACTCTGCATGTTTGTGTCTGAAGGATCCTCCATCTGCAGATTAGTTATTTTCTTCAAGTAGAGACTTCATCCTCCTGCTCAACGGTGTATATGGCTCCGAGTTACTATTAAAATTGGTGAGCCTGGAAATCTCACTATTGATGGAGTAAAGTTGTCCTTAACCCTCAATTCCAGGAAAAGAACAAATCCTTCCTTCTGTTGTCCCTGCTGTGACTGTGCCTACAATTCTATATATAATTTGGCACAGTCATTAAAAAAAAGTAAGCCACCTGTCCCTCAGAGGACTGTGTAGGTCATTTAGATGAAAACTCACCAGCTACACACAGCAGTTTGTATGGTGGTATTTTATTTGTACTGAAATGTGATTTTAATTGTATGTTAATAAATAAAGTTGCCCCGGGGGTCAGAGCTATTAGAGCCATAGCAAGAGCATGGCGGTGGTGGCGCACGCCTTTAATCCCAGCACTTGGTAGAAGAGCTAGGTAGATCTCTGTGTGTTCAGGGATACAGCCAGCATTGGAGACATATGCCTTTAAGACCTGGAGGGCTGTACATACAGACAGTGACGAGGCAGTCACGTGTTTGGGTTTACAACCAATGAGAAGGCAGAACAGAAAGACTATGTAAAGACATACACAGAGGAAGTAGGTCTCTTTCGGAGAAGTAGGAGCACCGCAGGAGGAAGGGTAAGATTTTAGCTCTGAGCTCTGACCTTTTGGCTTTCTCTTTTACATTGGTTCTGTGTTTCTTATTTAATAAGACGGTTGGTTACATCTACAAGTTTGGGATGCGAGGATCTGGTCCTTTGGACTTACAATTATCTGTTTTATATTTAGGTCATTTTATTTGACATTTTTAGTTTCATTTGGATGTTAACTGTATTATATAGCAGGAGATCAAATGTGGAATTTTTCACTTTCAAAAAAGTTTGTGATTTTGGAGTATTTCAGACTTCAGATTTTCTGATGAGGGGTGCTTAGCCTATAATAATTTTATTCTACCATGCACATAGTCAACACTAAAAGGCTGCTTGTGAAATGCATTGAGTAATCCCCAAGTCTCATGTCATCCTTAATGTAGCACAATAAGACTTAAAGATGGAAAGCCTCCAAAAGAAGCTATGCAGACAAAGAAAGGTAGAGATCCCAGTGATTGTCAAGAAGATAATCAGTTGTAAAGGATGGCTATATATAAACAATGAAACATAGCAAAAGTCAGAATCGTGGCATTTAATTTAGCTTTCATTCCTTGATAATTATATATTTAACATAAATAATGTTTATTTACAGCATCCTTATTCTTTTAACCATTTAAGAAGTATGAATTGATGAATGTCCACATAGTAAAAGATGAGCTGCTCTTGGAAATGAATTGAATGTTTATTGGTTTGTTCACATAATACAAAGTCAGCAATTATACCAGCTGCCACTTTAAGTGACCATAGCACAACAAAACACAGTTATTTTACATAACTATACTACTATTGTATGTTAGATACAACAAACCCAAGTTTCGATGAAAACAGTGTTCCTTGGCCTGTTGTACATTGTCGATATAAGAAATGTTTGAACACAGACCAACATTAGCACTGGTAATTGAGGAGAAAATAGGTTAAAATCACTTATCAATTTTTTGATCTAAAACATCCTTATTAACACTATTTTTATGCGTCACTAGATTAGGCAGCTTGAATATTAGAAAATATGCTTTAAAGTTAGAAGGTGGCATGTTTTCCTATCTTGATTTTTAATTATTCAGAGGTTATGTTTGTTTCTTATCACCCTTTATCTGTATGCTAAAATTTTGAATAAAAAAAGCCACTGAATGCAATTGTATTGCAAATACTGTATGAATAGTTTACTTATGCCATTTCATAATTTGGCAAGATGATTTTTGCTCACGAGTCTGACATTTAGAGGGAAAAGCATTTGGGTTAAACTAGAAGGACATTAAGATGCAAGAACTTAGTACACAGCAATAAAATCCATCTAAAACATAATGGGAATTAAAAACACGTTCATTCACACTGGGAAAGTGCTGGAGACCCATAATTAATTGAAAATTGAAAATCTGGGATGTTTTTTATGATGAAAAGTATTTATAAAAAATGATGAGACACAACCCATAAACCAGAACTCTGGGTGACTCCTAAGCAGAGTCCTTGTGGCATGCCAGCTCATTATTGTCCTTTTTTTTTTTTTTTTTAACCTCATTGTCGTATTTGGGTTTATTGTATTGCCACAGTAGATTTTGGCAGAAAACTGCATTCTTAGCTCATTTTCAACATGTGGCCTGGGTTACTAAAAGGAAAAAAAAAAAAAGAAAAGGAAATTCTGTTATATTTTAAGACAAAGTTAAAGCTCTCGGGCTTGACTTGTTCCCCAGTCACCCTGAGAACGCTGCACTGTGTTTTGCTGGAGCCAACCCAGGACCTTTCGCTCTGATATGACGCAGCCGTGACGAAGGCAGGGCTAAGAATGGGACTCTTCCCCCACAGGCTTCCTCCTACCCCACCTCATTTCCTCTCTCTTGGTTTTCTCTTGGGCATTCTTCACACGCTGCTCATCCGGAGTGAACCTAGGGCATGTCGGGGAAGCAGATTAAGAACGCACACAGTGTGGAGCGTTTTGTAGTCTCCCAAAGCAGTTTGGCCTCTAAGTTTTAGAAAAAGCACCATGTCCAGATCACCTTTCTACTGACTTTTTCCAGAAATAACATAAAAAATTAGCAATATAACTCCAACATAGCTGGTTACAGTGACTAATTTCTATGACTCTAAAAGATGGTGTTTTAACTATCATATCGTGCTGTGACCATTTTAACCGTAGCACGGCTGGAAGGATGCGCCTTGCTTCTTTGCCATGTGGACACTGCACCGGGCAATTCACATTCTGTCTATTACCTGGTTACTGGCATTTCTTCGTCATAAAGCTATGAATGCTGGGACCTGCCCTTTGTTAAATCATCTACATGTAGTGCATGTAACTAAGTATTTACAGATGATGAAACTAATCAAAAGGAAGGATATTTGAAAGAACCATGAGAAATCATAGGTAGTGTTCTGTTCTGTGTTTTTCTTTAGTGTGTGTGAATGGGAAGTTCAGAAGTCTCAGTGAGAGCAGCTCACACATCCCCATTTTTTTCTCTGTGACATTTGCTCTTATTTGAATGTAAAGAGCATAATGATTTCCAAACATTTCCCATCTCTCTTTCTTATACCCGCTTCTGATCATCTCGGTGTTTGTAATGACCCAAAGAGTACACCAACTACATTGCTTTCATATTTCACATACAGTTACAATTTAAATGGCATGGCATTATGCATAAAAAGTTTATTAATGGATTTATTTTAAGCTTCAAATTGAGTACTTGAAACGTCATTTTAAACTTTTTTTCCCAATGTCACATTTTCCCTGACTCAGATTCATATGACTGGTTGATAAACTCCTTAAGAGAAGTTCTGAGTTAACTTGTTTTTAAATGTAAGTGGCCTATGAATATACTGGGAGCTTTTAAGAGCTGTGCTGAAGTGCTGACTAAAAATCTAAGTGCTTCCCACGGAGGCTTCATCCATTTTCATTGCTTTCTTAGGTTGTAAACAGCTTATGAATATCAGGTGTTAAAAGTCACAACTGTTGAAAATAATCCCTCTTACATCTGTGCATGTCTTTCTGCAAACACTGCTTTCCATTGGATTTGGCGAAGGTTTCATTTTGTTCCAATGATATCTGTCTAAAATGAGGACGATGAGATTAAGCAAATATTCTTTCCTTCAAGACGAGCTGTATTTATTGCTGGAACGGAAGTTGTCATATCCGTGATCATTAGCTTTGAACTTCAAGCAGGATTGCTTTTCCTCCAAGGACTGTTTTTCCTCAAATGTTTGGCACCAGCAGCACAAGCAGGACTGTATGAAACAGAACAACCGTTATGTGTTTACTCAGTCCTGAGGCCACCACTCTTCCTGCTCTCGGGGCTCTGACTCTTCCTTGCAAGGGTAGGGTTCTTGGCCCTGCCCTTCCACATCCACTCATTTTCCCCCTCAAAAATGATGTAATTAAGGTCAGCAAGATGAGTCTTTGGGTAAAAACCTGACGACCTGAGTTTGAGTGCCAGAATGAATGGTGGAAAGAGAACAGACACCGTTGTCTACACACACACACACACACACACACACACACACACACACACACACTGCAGAACTTGTGCACCATAGTGTGCACACATCTATGTTCATACACATATTACACTCACACAGTAATAATAAATACAATTTTAGAAACTGAAAAGATGACTGCATTGGTGGCATGTGCTGATTTTTTGCAATTAAAAAAAAGGGAAAAAAACTTATGTGATTAACATTACTCAAAAAACGTCCACTCAATTTTTTAGTGTGTGTGTGTTTGCATATATATATATGTATATGTATATATATATGTATATGTATATATGTGTGTGTGTGTGTGTGTGTACATACAAATGTGGACATAAGAAGCCAGAGGGGGATGTCTCTGCTGTTTTCTCTATTGTACTCTCCCCTATGCCCTTCAGACATGACCTCTCACTGAATCCAAAGCTCAGGGTGTCTGACCAGCCGACCGCTCAGGTTGTCTCTAGGATCTGTCTTCATCCTGTAAAGCTGGTATTACAGGCATAGGCAGTCAAGCCTGGCTTTTTCCATGGTAGGTTTGAACTCAGATCTTCAAGCCTGCATAGCAATTGATCTTTCCCACTCAATCATCTCTTTAGCCCCCAAAGCCACTCTTAATTTTTGATATTTTCTTATTTACTTAAAAAAAACTGTGACAACTGTGAAAGCCAAGCATTTCCCTCTGAGCACAGAAATATGACAACTGTGCACCTGCTTGTGTTTTTATGTCTGTGTATAATGTGCACACGCTCCATTACCTGCTTTTTCTCACTTGACCCTGACATACACCTCTCCACACGTCAGCAAGTTTAATATCGCCTTGCTATTTTAACATACTTGCTACTCTCACAGGCCCTTTCAATATTATTATGCAATAAGAATATAAAGGAGGCAAACATCTTGATTTTGTTTTTCCACTTTTCACTAGAGTTTTAAATCCTTTAAAACTTTGTTCACTCTGTTTATTTTATGATAGACTATGAGTCTACGGGAAATAGAAGGTTTTCTGTTCTGTACAGAAGGGCCTTGGTTTTGATAAAAGTTCTCTTCTACCCCTAATGTCAGAGTCATGAATGGACAAAGACACTTTTAGCTTATTTAGTGTTTACAATGAAATGAATTTTGGTTTTCAAATAATGAGATACCAGGGACAATACCTCATTCTCATGTGAGAGGAAGCGTGTTTTACTTGGTGTTGGAGTACTGAGAGAATGAATGATGGATGAGTGCTATAGTGCCAACATCTGAGTAAGGTGTAATTATATTTTGCATGGAGCGACATATTGCCACTATACATAGAAGGTATAAAAGATGAAGTAGAAATGATTTAAACTTTTTATACTTGCTATTTGTGTGTGTGTGTGTGTGTGTGTGTGTGTGTGTGTGTGTGTGTGTCTGTGTCTGTGTCTGTGTCTGTGTCTGTGATGTATGTGCCAGAGAAGGCCATTGAGAGTTCTAATCTGGCCCCTCCACCATATTCCCTCAAGACATGGTCTTCTACTGAACCTGGAGCTAGGCTAGTGCCTATCAAGCCCCAGCAATCCTCTTGCCTCTCTCATCTCCGCGCTACAACTATAGGCATGTGAGCAACTTTGTCCTCTTTCTCTCTCTCTCTCATTGTTTTGAGATCGGATCTTATTATGTAAAGGAGATTGACCTTGAACTCATAGAGATCTGCCTGCCTCTGCCTCCCAAGTGCTGGGATTGAAGATGTGTGCCACTGTGCCCAGCACAGCATGCCTGACATTTATATCGGTTCTGGGGACTTGAACTTAGACATTCCTGCAGAGCAAACACTTTTACCTGCTGAGGCATCTCCTAGCCCTTGACTTTATTCCCATAGCACATAAGAAAAGACAATTAACTTATTTATAACAGACATTGTAGCTGAACAATAAAAAAATCTACCAAAATCAAAGGAAGAGTGCATTTCATTATGTTCCATTCTTGTTTCACTACATGACACTGATTATCAGTGCATGTAATTTTGTTAATCTGAGCAATTCCAATAGTGGTAGTGAGTGGCTACTCACTAATGGGTGATGTTGACAAGGATTTACAAGCAAATATATACTATAGTGCTTTGTATACAAAAGTGATTTTTAAACACATCATATATGCTGCAAGGCAGGGAAAATTATCAAGTTGCCAGCTCTCTCTAGATAAAAATATTAGTGGTTTTGAAGGCCTGTATTTGATGCCAGATCACAAGAAATGTTTTATTTTAGAGTATTATCTTACCTTAAAGCAGTTTTTGAATCTTTTGCTCACCAAATACAGAGCAATTGGATTAATGCAGGAATTCAAAGAAGCCATGTTGATGCCAATGTAGTCCAAAACCAACAAAAAGCTGCAAGAAGCCCAAAATGTGCTTGTAAAAATTATGTGTCTTCAAGTATATAGTTTATGCATGTCTTTATGTTTTCATGAAGAAAACCAAAATCACCCACATCCAACAATTTAAGTTTAACCACTAATTTGCTAGTGAAGGTATCTGTCTTCACCTCTCTGCCTGCCTTTCTCCTCTGACTCAGTCCTTGTCATCTACTCAGCCCTCTCCTATCTTTATCTTCCATATCCAGCTCTATTTTTAAAAATAAAGCTCTCATTTGGAAATGATGAGACTTTCAGAAAAGAAAAGGTTTATGTGTATATTGAAGACTCAGATCTGGTACGTTTCCTCTTGCCACTCACCCATCATTTTGACAACTCTGTGCCTATATATTTCCAGACTTTTCTTACATCTCTTTTATTTGTCCATCCAAAACAGGAGTGAAGGTAAAATTGTGAGTCTTAATTGGCCTCTAAGGATAAGAAAATAGTATTCTTCCCGCCTGTTAGGAGGACTGACGGAGAGACATCTGAATGGCAATTACACAATTATTTCTATTTTTCTATTTTTTAAAATTTAAGTTAGCATTCAGATGAGTTTCATCATTGGGTGTTCACACACGTCGTCACATGCTGCTCTTATTCACCCGTCTCGCTCAGCACCCTCCCCTCCCCTCCATCTTCTGCTCATTGGACTCTTTTCCCCCCCAATAGTCACCACCTCCCCTTTCATGTCACATGTGCCCCACGTCCACGGTAGTCTTCCTTTCTTACCTCAAAAGTTCACATCTGTGAGGATCACTCTGGTCATAAAGCGTGAGCTTCAGAATCCTGCTGAGGTGGAGCGGAAGCCAACAGAGAGCGAAAACCAGGACCAGGCAGAATACCGTTTTGGCCACTTCTCGTCTCTGAAATAGGACCACAAGCCTGTGTGAAGCTACCCCTTGGCATTCACAGCACACACTCTCCTCAAACAGGATATTTAACAGTATTTACAGAACCAAAGACCCAAGGCAATGAGCTTTCAACTACATAGTGTGAATTAGAATTAAAACTGCTAGGGATTCATCTTTAAAAAGTAAGGTTTTGGGAGGATGGATAGATGGCTCAGCAGCTTAGAGCACTTGCTGCTTTTCAAAGGACATAGGTTTAATTCCCAGAACTCACATAGTGGCTCACCACCATCAATCACTCCAGTTCCAGAGGATTTGATGCCCCCTTCTGAGCTCTATGGGCACCAGGCATGTGGTGCACATGCATGTAGGCAAACATTCATCCAACATAAAATAAGTCTAAAAATTATATATTATATATACATATATACTATGTATGTGTGTGACTGTTGTGTGTATGTGTGTGCGTGTGTGTTTCAAACGTGTGCAGGTCTGTAATCCCATCTGGGAGGCCGAAACCGAAGGATCTGAGGTTCCAGGTCATCCTTAAATTCAAGACTAGCCTGGGCTACCTGAGCTTCTATCTTAAAACAAAACAACAAAAGGTAATAGTTCTCTCTAGATCCTTTTAGATGAATACACAGTCTCTGAATAAGTAACATAAAATGTCCTTTGTTACAAAAATAGCAGAATGAAGGAAGAAAGTGAAACTATGTTCTAAGGTCTCATGTTAGCTATCATTATCCACATCTCCATCATCTTGAATTTCATCTTTGTGACTGTAATTATGGACCCACTAGACCCTTGCTTCCTCTTACCTGCTTTAAGTGATCATTTAAGGCGATTTGCATGCCACTCTTCTTCCTCAGCATTTCACAGGTCATCAAGGTGTAGAAGATAGCGGTAACAGCCAGTGGCAAGCAGAAGTAGAAACTGAACAGCCACCAGTCTTTGGCTGTCTTGTAGAACTATGGAGAAGGGAGAATTTTTATGATCAATACCTTCTTTAAAAAAAAAAACCTTATGTATCAAATGTCAACTAAAAGCAAAATATGTTCATAAAAGCGCAATGATTTTATAACAGGCCTTTCATATATTTCATAGAATTTCTTGGGTCATATCTACTGAAAACACAACTAAAGAACTGCATTAAATGAAATGAACATTACAGGACATAATTTTAATTCTTTGGGACAGTATAGTAGATTTAAGCAACTGAGCAAAATTCTTATGTGAAGATAAAGCATTGAATAACCAAGTATTTCAAATTTTAGGTATTATTAGTGTTAAGTATGTAACAAATCACAGTGTTTGGGTGAAGTGTCCCCTCTCTACTAAGTATGTTTAGTGTGAAAAACAGGCGTGAAGAGATCTGTATTAGCCATTCAGGTTCATAGTGTATACATGTAACGTTAATTTAAAAAATGCTTGTGAGTTTTACCTTTCCTGTGTTCATTTCTGCTGTTACCTTTTCAAAAACATTATCAATCCAGATATATCCACCTTAGAAAGGATTTTGTTTCCGATGTGGTACTCTCCCTTTAGTAAACAACAACCTCATTCTCTATTTCACATTGGCATCATCTTTGTGTGTGTGTGTGTTTACTTATTAATGAATGCATAGTTCATAAAGTTTATACAACCTTTGTGCATGTAAAATAGAAAATAGTCTTTGGTGATAATTAGACCAACCCCTTTTGTATTAACCAATTCTGTTGAAAAGACTCTTATACTTAGGATCTGTCTTTTAGAGACTAATATCCCCATTTTTCTTTCCCTATTTTCTGATCAAGAGTTCTTTAATAGATGGCCAAAATTATTTACACACACACACACACACACACACACACACACACACACACACACACATACACACAAACACACATAAAGGGATGAAGAGACAGGCTGCCATTCCAAATCCATACTATCAGGTATCTTCTATTTAAATATAGTTTAAGCCACTGCTTCTCTGACAGTGTTGGGTTGTCTTCTGTAGGTTATACAATAGTGATCTATCTTCATGGGACTTTAGATACAAAAGCTATAAAGCCACAGTCATTCTTGTAGGAACCTGATTTATCTGGATCCCTGCTATCTAGGGTGTTCTTGGAGAAGTAATTATCCTGATTCTTGTAGGTTGGGTCATTAGTAATGGTTAACCTCACAGTCTTGGGATCCAAACTCTTAATTTATGCCAAAGGTAGTCATAAATCAATAGCTTACCAAGGTGGGGAACTAGGGAAAATAGTTAAATATTTATAAGGGAAGTGCCAAAAGAAAAAGAAGGTAAACGTACCTGCATGAAGGCTGTTTTCTGAACCGGATGAAGCAGGCAGACCCTTAGAGACTTTCCTTTGTAGTCTGTCGTAATCATATCAAAACCTATGGCTTCAGGGACAGCCAGAACCACAGAGACAACCCAAATTAAAACAATTTCTACTGCTGTCCATTTTGGAACCCCGATTCCTTTAATTCGACTCCAAGAAGCAACAGCTCGATATCTGAAGATGTAAACAGAGATATTTTTCAAGCAGGCAGAGCTTGGTTTTATTGAATTGCACAGTTGACCCCCTAAGTCACATAGCAGTTATATGGTATTTAGGATCTCCTTGGCCTTAGAATAGACTCTTACCTGTCAATACTTAGAGCGCATAGACTCAGCACAGTGATCCCTACAGAAGCCTTCTGTATGAAGGGCACCATCTTACACATCTCAGCTCCAAATGGCCAGTCTTCTGCAAGCAGCTGCATAGAGGAGACAGGAAGTTCTGTTAGAGAGGCTTTCCTAAAGCTGCCTCTGAATTGATCTCTTAGCACATAACAGGCAGAGGGAAGGACTGCCCTTTGAAAAGCACCTGTGTCCATATGTACAACAGGAGACTACATTTGGAACAACACAAGGGTAGCCTGTGTGTGAGTTCATTGTATGTAGACGGTGGCTTTGTCAGGGTCTCATCTGCAAGCCAGTGGCTCCGGTTGCTTATTGTCCCTTTAGAAAAATAGAACCTGCATAGTTAATAAAGCCTTAAGCCTCAGGTCATGACCATGTTAAAATATAAGTTTATTAAACCAAAAAATCAATAGTCTTGTATGGAGAAGACTGGACTGCCTGCCGTGGGATAGTACTCTGTAGAGAGCATCATGAAGACTTAAGGTCTTGTTCTTATCAGTAGTCAGTTCATTTAACTAACTCAGCCAGAGTAGCCACACTGCTCCCTGAACACACCAGCTGTGTGCCTGCTACGGGGTATTTGGACTATGCCATTCTTTATCCCACACTCTTCTCACTACAGATAGAGATGTCTTCTCTCACCTCCTTCAGGCCTTGCTCAGATTGCCTCTCCTCACAGGACCTACCTAGATCACATTTCTACTCCAGCCGCTGGCCAGGCCTGTCTACCCGCCTTCTCATCCCTTTTTATTATGGTTCTTACTCACTCTTACTGCAAATAAAAGTTACTTTATTGCTTGTTTGGTTTTTGCTGTCTGACTCTCTGGAGTGTGAGACTGAGTATGAGTTCCTCAATTGCTTCGTATGGTGTCTGACATACAGCAGGCACTTGGCAAATATTCATGCTGCTAAAACACATAGGTACTGAGCAAAAGGATGTGGTTTTTTTTTCTCTTTCCTTATTTACACATTGTATTTTTCTTTGTCTGGCTTCAACCTCTACTACTTACTAAATGTAGCCATTTTCCTTCTGAGACACTGGGTGCCCCCCACTGGTAAATGAATCACTTTAGGTAGACATCTGGATCTCATATTCATGATATTTTGAAAATAAAGGAAACATATTTATAATCTATGGGTTTTGAAAACTCTTTTTTAAAAATAACCTTACAAAAGTGAGAAGTATTCTGAAACACAGTTGGATTTTTTTCCCCTTTTACTAGTAATGGAGACTCTGGTGAGTTTGTCAAGCTCGCCTGATTGTTGTGTGATCAGCGTGGCACCACAGGCTACAGAGTGTGTCTCATTATGACGGAGATTGGAAGAATGAACACAAGACCGATTTAATTTCTAAATTGGATATGAAAAATTACACAGATATTTGGAACAAAGGTTGGGAGAATTTCCACATGTGTACTTAATGTAGGGCTTTGGAAACTTACGGGGCCAGGCAAAGTAAGAAAGCAGTAAAGGGGTAGCCAGTGCAAGCCAGTCATTGGTGTCAGGAAGGTCACAAGGAGTGATGAGGTCTGGGATAATCTCTGTCTAATAAGGATCATGTGCTATTTGTTAAGGAACCTCAAATATAAAAATTTCTTAATTTTTCTAAAGAAATCAGAAATTGCAATTTTCATATAAAATTGTATAATGCATAAAAGGTTTCAGTTAACTCACATTTTAAAAGATAGTATTATGTCTATTAACTAAATAGATTCTACAACATGTATTATAGTTTATGTATTAGTCAATCACCTCCTGATTAGTTAATTCATCCAAGCAATGTTTATTGAGTATTCACTACAAAGATTATTCTAAGTACAAAGCAAACTAGTGGTGCTTATAGAAAATATGAGTCATTATATATGAGAAAATATAATGAGGGAAGTGCTTATAGAAAATATGAGTCATTATATATGAGAAAATATAATGAGGGAGATAAAAATACATCAGAACTTGATAAATGTCCAACAGAAGTAACCAAATCTTGAGAGCTGATGGGCTGTGTGGTGTGATGGGCTGTGTTATTAATCAGCTTCTCAGGAAGATCTCTCTGAAGAGATAATACTTAAGTGTGCAGTTGGCTGAAGGAAGGAGCAAACCATCCCAGAGCATACTAGGAAGCGAAAGGAGCAAACACAAAGGTCCTGTGGTCAGAACAAGCCCAGGGAACTGGAAGGATAGCAGGAAGCCTTCCAAGTTGGAAGTGGGTGACTAGTCAAATGAACAGGAGCTGAAGATGTAAGAGTTCCAGTGTTTGCTCAATGGTATCCACTTGCAAAGCTCTGAATAGGAAAATGGTAGGATGTTGTTTTTAAAAGGCAACTTGCTGCTGAGATTGTGGTAAAGAAAAGAAGGATTTGTATAAAGTGGTGGTGGGCTGGACAATGAGGTGCCTCATACTCAAATTAATAATCATTTTTGGTTATATATGTACCAAAAATAAGCTAAGCATGTCACAGGATAATTTACAAGCTTAGTTTTCAGAACTGTACATTGCTAAATGGTATACCAGATGTCCACTGACTTTGAGAATTCTGGAAATCTTGATTCCATTAAAACTTGCGAGGCTACCAGTTCTATTCCTGTGATCTTTCATTTTATACAATCCACAGCCATAGCTGGGGGGGGATTTGAGGTCTTGTCCCTACCCTTCCCAGTTGTTATTTTCCTGCTTGAACTTTCACTGAGCTTCTATTTCTCTACATTTTTAGTTTGTACTGTATATTAGGCACCTGACTCATATTTGGGTTTTGTATAAAAATACAGTGAGCCAGCCAGGAGTTTTGTGATCAGGGTGAGTTGGTTGGGGCATTCACACCAAGTTAGACACCATAGGAATACCTGAAGCTTCAGAGTATTTTCTTCTTTGGGAGAAAATGTACCTTTGGCACAAAACCCTTTTGAGTAGTGAAACTTCTAGGCTTCAGCGTTCTTTTGATTTGATTTGAACCAGTTGTGTGAGCCACCTCAGCACTTACAGAATTATCTTTCTTTCCATTTGTATTTGGTTTCTTAGGTTGCAAGCACAGGTACCTTCAAGGCAGTTTGACCTAAGGACTCTTGCTTTGAGCAACTATGAGGAACTACTGGGATTATTCTTTTGTTCCTCTTCTGCAGGAATAATTGTTTTGTGTGGTGTGTTTTGTCTATCTCCATGTCTTAAGCAACTCCAGTTTAGTCCTAAATTGCAGCTTTCAGCTATGGGTTGGACTGCTTTTACTTAGGAGCCTCTGAAAAGAAAGAAAATGATCTTTCTTTGTAACATCATTTGCTTTCAGTATACTTCATGTTCTGGAGGAAAATGGCTGAGAAACAGGATCCTCAGTGATGATCATGCCCTCTAGCTACTAGAATTGTACAAGGTAAAAGAAAAATGGGAAGAAGTGCATTACGTAGACGCCTTCATGTTACTTTATCAGAATGAACCTGATAGGTGCAAATGCACAAGTTTGCTTCAGCAGCAACAACCCCAGCCCATCCTTCCCACACGAAATAGGAGGAAGAAGGAAGAAGAAGTTATTTCTGAATTCACCAGTGTTCTGTCGCCACAAGTTTTCCAAATAGTGCTGGCAATTGCTCTGTCCTAACTATTGCTCCTTTGGGTTGATATTCAGGTTTTGTGAACATCATATTAGCTAGATAACCTCAGTAGTTCCCGAGAAAGCAAGAGAGAACAGATATCTGTAGCTAGAGTGACCCACAGTCAGGACAAATCTTTGTCACCCGCCAGTCCCACAGCCACTCAGACCCAACCAGGTAAACACAGAGACTTATATTGCTTACAAACTGTATGGCCATGGCAGGCTTCTTGCTAACTGTTCTTATAGCTTAAATTAATCCATTTCCATAAATCTATACCTTGCCACATGGCTCATGGCTTACCGGCATCTTCACATGCTGCTTGTCCTAGAGGTGGCTGGCAGTGACTCCCTCTGTCTTCCTGTTCTTTCTTTTCTCCTCTCTGTTAGTCCCACCTATACTTCCTGCCTAGCCACTGGCCAATCAGTATTTTATTTATTGACCAATCAGAGCAACACATTTGCCATACAGAACATCCCACAGCAGATATCTCATACATAGATCAGATCCAAAAACACTCCTGCTAGACCACAGACAGCTGGAGCTCTCTAGGGCAGAGTCCAAATGAGACGTACATAGTGGTAGCATGCTGTGCCTTTGAAATTATGCAAATGCATATTGATGGGACTTCAACAGGAGAAAAATTAAAGCATCTTCAAATACAGGAGATTAAATAAAATTATTGGGAGGACCTCTCAGAATTTTGGAGGTGCAGCTATTGGGTACAGAGATTCCAATTTTGTAGTTCCAAAAAAAGAAAAGATAAATATGATTTCCATTAGCCCAGCTGCTCCTCAGGTAAAAAGAAAGTGAGTGGTACTTTAAGAACTTGCATCTCACACATAATGGAAATTGCTCTTCATGCTTATAACAGCAGAGGTCTAGTGAAGGATTTGAAGAACATCAGAAAATGTAGTAGCACTCACTCAGAATGTTGTATGGAGAATGGAAAAGATTGTGACAAGAACCAAAAGAATGAATAAAAATGACGCTTCCTTGGATAATAATCAGGGCCTTACAGCAAGGAAGAAGACCTGGGAGGGATGGAAGACAGTCCTAAACCGAAGAAACCACAAGAGTGGGAAAATAAGGTAAAAGGTTTATCAACAAAAACAGAATTAGAAAGAATTTCCTTTCCTTCATCCTTCCATTTTATTTAATTTTTAATCTACAGTTTTGCTGTATACTAATTGTAGAAAGTATATATATACACACATATATATGCATATATATACATACATATATATTGTACATTGACTGTATCTAGACCCTTCTCCTCAGGATCCTCTTCCACCCATCATCACTCTAGTAGCTCAAGTCTCTCTTAATTCTTCCTGCTCTCCACTTCTCTTTCCCAGTCTCTAGTGCCCACTATACCATCCTGTAATTCCACAAGCTTTACTTAGTGGTTTCTATGTGAGTGATAAAGGGATTGCTTTGTGATTAAATAACTCAGGAAGTATTCAAAGTCCTAATGTCACCAGGAAATGACACACTTCAAGGAGAACACACTCTACCAGAAAGACAGTGAAACGAAACATACTTTAGAAAGAATGATTTCAAGAATCCACCAAGAAGTTAATTTTACACAGAATAAGGTGTCCATACTATCTAGCATCAGATAAGAGTAGCACTTCGGGACAGGATCCAGTTACAACCATATTAATGAACGTAGGAGAGATTACTAGAGAAAGACCTGATACTAGGGAAAGGAAAGCTCAATCATTGGCTATTTAAATTGTTGTTGTTGTTGTGTGTGTGTGTGTGTGTGTGTGTGTGTGTGTGTGTGTATGCGTGTGTGCGCGTGCGTGCGCACACACATGTATATGTATGCCCATCTCCACATTGGAGGGCATTGGAGTTTCTTAAGCTGGAGTTATAGGTGTCTATGAGCCACTGCAGGTGCTAGGCACTAAACTCAGGTCCTCTATAAGAGCAGTGTTTTAAACTACTGGGCAATCATTTTAGGCCCTGTTCACAACTCTTCCATGAGGTCCTATATTCTATTCATGAGTCTGTTTCCAATCAGTTGTTCTTATAGACTTATCAGTTTGAGGATTGAGACTAAGCCCTCAAGTCCTAAAAAGAACAGTGAACTTGGAGCCTTAAAACAGGGCAGAAGCTAGGATGTTCTGCTCACTGCCCACTTGGATTTTAAATCTGCAGTGATTAAACCTTAAATATACCACACCCCAATCAGGTTCACCCCATCACAATCTGACTGAGCAACCAATAAGAAGTGGACAAGCAATCTGATCACAGACACTTAAAACTTCTCTTCAAAAGAATTTCTTCAACAGACAATGACCAAAGACTACCTTTGATTTCAGGTTGTTTATTACTGTCTTAGTTAGGATATTTTCTTTTTTATTGCTGTGAAGAGACACCATGACCACAGCAACTTTCACAAAGCAAATATTTAATTGGGATTGTGGCTTACAGTTTCAGGGGTTCAGTCTGTTATCATCATGATGCAGAGCATGGCAGCATGCAGGCAGACATGGTGCTGGCTACATCTTGATCACAAGGCAGCAGAAAGTTGACTGATTGTCACATTGAGTTAAGCTTGAGAAAAAGACCTCAAAGCCCACTCCTATTGTGACACACTTCCTCCAACAAGGCCACACCTCCTAATAGTGCCACTCCCTTTGGGGACCATGTTCTTGCAACCACCACAGTTACTAACATAGATGTTTGTCTCCAGATATCTATCTCTATATTCTTGTTTGTTTGTTTTTTTATTTTCCTTAAAATTAATCAATATGCTTTCTATTTACATTATTTCTTTCCCAATCTTGAATTCATTTGCATTGGCAGCTCTTTGATCAGGATCTTCTAAAATCTGACCTAGGCAGGATATTTTACTGATTGTTGGATATGTCATCCAAAATCCCTCTTGCTTTGTGACCATACCAGCTTCTTGGTTTTACCAATAACTAATTTTCCATGGTCCCTAACTTTACTGGAGTGTCTGATAGAATTCAAAGTAACATACCAAGCAAAGATAACTACTCAAGAGGCCATGTATAATCAGTCCATACTTTTTAAAAGACTTAGTCATTTATTTTATGTATATGTGTGTGTGTGTGTGTGTGTGTGTGTGTGTGTGCTTGAATGTATGTGTGTGTGCAATGGTTCATGTGTAGGTCAGACGATACTTTTGAAATAGAATCAGAGGTGATTGTTAGCTGTGGGTACTGGAATAGAACCCCAGTCCTCTGAAAGGGAAAAATTTGCTTTTAACTATCGACTTAACTATCTAGTTCTAGACCTCCCCCCCCTTTTTAACTCCTCTATGGTGAAGCTTTAATTCTGTCATAGACCCCGAGGATGGACATACCCTGGATCCTGTTCTATAATAAAAAGTAGCATTGTATTTCCCTTTCTCAATAGGAGTTCAGCTAAATTTTGTGTAAGGCAAAACCACGTGGTGGCCCTGTCTTCCAGGATTATCTTGGCAAGAAAAGTAACTGCCCCCTTCCTCTTTGTTTGGCCTATAGAGGACTCGGTACTTGCTATCTTCATGGTCCACAGTCCCCCTATTTTAAACCTTTAAAGGTCAGTTCATCAGAAGACATATATTACCATGGTTGTAAAATATAGAATAATTGAGCTGGAACCCTTTTCCCCCCGCAGACTAGCTTTCAAAGTGCTGGAAAGTGTTGTGTAGGTTGCTGGAAAATAGAACACTAGTCTTATCTAACAGTGAACTCCATGTACTATAAACCAAACTGCCAAGCAAGATGTGCCAATGTGTGCAACAGGGCACCATTGGTATAGTGGTTACCAACCACTCTAGATATTTATCTTGGTTAATGGCAAATACAACAAATAAAACATTGACCAAATGTTCAAAACACAGTGGTTGTAGATCCCCTATTTTACCTAATCTGTAAAACCTGTATAAATCTAAATCCTGTAGCCTAGAACACAATTTAAATAATCTATTGAGGCATCCAGTGCATTCCAGTTGGGTACTTATTTGTAGGGGTTTAGAAGGAACCCTAGGCTTGAGGACATGTCTGGACATGAAGAACTTGTCTATTGGGATATCCTAGGATATCCAGCCTCTTTCACTAGTTTCAAGAAACTAGGTACTGGGCCATTTCTCTAAGACCGTTCTCAATATGTGATCCAGGTAGTAGGAATTCCTGATGAGTTTTTGGCATGAAATGCTCAGAGTTGGGGTATTCATGAGACTTATCTTGAGAATAGTGAAGCCATGTAGATGGGGGAACTCTGGGCACCTTAGTTCTGCTCCAGCAGCTGTAAACTTAGTTATAAAAGAATTGCTACTTGCCCCTGAATAAAAAAACCTCAAATGGCTAGAATGACACTAGTAGACCCTATCTCCTATAAATAATTCAGGCCATAATATTCTGCCTAATCATTCTCATTGTCCACAGATGAATCAAGAAAATGAAGCAAAATTAACATTTGCATGTTGTCTGCAAGGTGCCAGGTGCTTTATGATATACTTCATATTTTTTGTTTTTTGTTTTTTATTATTGACTCTTCAAAGGAGTTCTGAGGAACACTATGCCTACTGTTCCAATTTTGCAGAAGGGAAATCTGAGGCACTTAGACATTTATTAGCTTGCTATGATGATTTTATACATACCTACACAGTATATGGTGTATCTCCCTTCCAAAGATCAAGCTTATTTACCTTCGCTTGGTTGAGGTTAGACTTAACAAATTCTTTTTAATGTATAAAATATGGCAAACAGAAATGCATGAATGTTTCTGAAAAGTTAATAAAAGACATGCAATGACCTTGCCATCTCTCTGGATTCACTTGATCTGGAGGGGGCCAGCTGCTGTGTTACAAGAACATTCAAACATTTCTCTGAGTGGCCAACATGCAGAGATTTGAGGTCTCCTAAAACCAAGGAGCAAGGTGGTGACAAGTGTCTGAGCCAGCAAATGCTTGGTCGAGGATTCCAGGAAGTGCAGGGCCATCCAGTCTTCGGGGTGCACCCTGGTGAAAGAATCTACGCTGGAGTCTTCCAGCTGAGCTGTTCCTCAATCCCTGCCACAGGTCTGAGCCTTGAAACTGTACGATGATTTGTTCTTCTTCATCTTAACCCTGTCTGGCTCTAGTTAACAACTTATGTAACAGATACACATCTGCACCCAACTGCATACCTCTAGAGTCTGTGCTTGTATCCAAGGAGATATCTGCCTAACAGTGTTTACAAAAGCTGGCCTTACAGAAAGAACATGTTTAGATTAAATAAAACTGTTTTGAATCCCATAGCTGTGTGCAAAATATCTATCTGCAGCATAAGACTGTGTCCTAATCATCTAATGTGATGGTTAACTTTAAATACCTACTGATTGGCAGACATTATGGGGTGTGGGGGGACTAACACAACCTTATTTTTGAGTGAAATGGTATGTTCAGTATCAGGGATTAAATCCAGTGTTTGGCTCATGTGAGGTAAGCACTTACACTGAGGTATATTCAATACCTCAAATTAACATTTGAATCTTTGGATTTAGTAAAGTAGATTACTTTCTGCAATGTGAGTGGGCATTTATTGAGAGTCTGAATAGAAAAAAAAGTGCAAGAAGGAAGAATTTGTCACTTTCTTTCCAGCCTGATTGCTTGAGCTTGGACTTCTCTCATTTTATGTGGTGCTTGAACTAGGAATTAAACCAATGACTTTCTTGGTTGACAGACTGTTGGACTCAGATAGAGATATACTACCATGTTTGAGCTTGTAGATGGTAGATAGTGGAACTTCTCAGCTTCACAATACTCTAAGTTTCCATATCTATCTATCATCTATCTATCTATCTATCTATCTATCTATCTATCTATCTATCTATCTATCTATCTATCTACCTATCTACCTCTTTTCTTTCTTTCTTTCTTTCTTTCTTTCTTTCTTTCTTTCTTTCTTTCTTTCTTTCTTTCTTTCTTTCTTTCTTTCTATCTTCATCATCATCATAATCTATCATCAATATCATATACTATGGATCACTTTTTCTATCCACTCATTTGTTTATTCTAATAATTCGTTTTGTGAAGAGACTTGGTTTAAATCTCAAGCTGTTTCTTCATATCATATTCAAATATTTGGTTGTTTTAAAATTATTCCTTCTTTCTCAAACTGAATCCAAATATTTTAATACTACCACCTTGTAGGTAGATACCAGCCATAAGAAGAATTAAGATGTATGAGTGTTCAGTCCAACAAAGGGGAAGCGTGCTGACCAATTAAAATGAGCTTTGTCCTGCATCTAGGTTCTGTTTTTAGCTTGATATTATTTTTGGCTCAGCTGAGACATTGGACTATTGCTCTTCATACCACTGGGAGGCCTGCAGCACAACCTCTGACCCATGTTATCACAAAATACAGGCAAACATAAACTTGAATCTGTAACAGTGCTGTTCTCGTTCAACAGAGAGATAGTAAGGAGCCTGCTCATAGCTGAGTGATTACCACTCTCCAGTCTACAATTTTGAAGGGAAAGGGACTACAAAGAAGAGAGCATTACTTTTCATCAGCCTTCAGTATCTCCCACTTTCAATTTCAAGCTGGCAGCTGCTGTCCTGAGAGGTAAGAGGGGAGGAAAGAGTGCACACTGTTGCTCCCGTTATTCTATAGTAATGAAGAGAACTTCAGACCGTCTCTAGTGCTCTTCCTTTACAAAGCCCCAAACTGACTTTTTAAATGACATGCTTGATCCATCTTCGCTATTTAGACACTACCCTTAAGCTATCTAACCAAAAAAAGTAAAGTGAGAAGGTTTTGTGGAGACCCAGCGTGGTCTGTTGCCCTCCGACAGAATCCATGCCCACTATAGATGATCAGCTCTGTCATTCACGTGGTCTCCAGTGGTTGTCTTTGGGAAAGTCAGTGTTTGGGGCTTGTTGAAGTTGCAGAGACAACCACTTCTTCAACACTTGGCTCTTTATTGAAAACCTGTCAAGTTTGTCAGACACCTACTCTTTACCAAGACAGAGTCTTTAAAACCTTGTGAGTGGACATTTTTAGACATTTTTAATGATATGTGAAAATTTCACTCTTCCACCAATCATTGGACATTGATAGACTTTAGTGAAAGAAGAAGCAACTTTATTTTAAAGGCAGCAACAACACATTTCTTATTTCCAATTTTTGTTTTTTATCTCTGGGTTTTACCTCTTTAATTGGATAATTTAAGGGTTTGACCTGATGTTGAATATGAACCAAATGTGATTAAAAAAATCAGTCTTGGTCTGAAACTATTACGGTAGGAGGAATGCAGCCTAGCATGGCGTGAGATCCTGGGTTAAATTCCCATCCCAAAAGAAAAAAGAAGAGCATCAGTGTGTCCTTTCTATAGAAATTAAACTTATAGATACTTTAAAAAAAATCAAAGTTGGAGCCAGGCAGTGGTGGCGCACGCCTTTAATCCCAGCACTTGAGAGGCAGAGGCAGGCAGATCTCTGTGAGTTTGAGGCCAGCCTGGTCTACAGAGTGAGATCCAGGACAGGCTCCAAAGCTACACAGAGAAACCCTGTCTCAAAACAAAACAAAACAAAATGGTAAGGTATATAATATATATTACGTATTTGTCACCATGGTGGGCCAGTGAGCAACAACTCCTGTAACTGACATCAGTTTCTACTTCATTTTGTCTTACCTAACTCAATACCTTTTGTTAGTGACGGGTCCCACAGGCACTGCACTGTGGTGTTTATTTGACAAAATGGCACATTGTGTTTGTACTGGCCTCTTTCCCCTGAGGCTTGCTTATACTGATTCCACAGCACATTTTCTCTGAGTGATAAAAGCAAACAAATAAACAGTAAATTGAAAATAGACACCATCAGGCCGATTATAAGAATTGTACTTAATATGGCCACTTTCATGTCTTTAATTTATAATCTTTTCTAAGTTTAGAAAGAAAAAGGCATGAGAACCCAAATAAGTTATTTCAATATCAAATTATAAAATTATTTTTATATTACATAGCTGTTAAATTTTTTTCTAAAAGGATAAGTAACATGAGTAGGGAACAAATACTTTCTATAAGGTTATTAAACAAATACAAAATCCCTTCAAAAAGCTTTACATTTTTAATTTCTCTTTTTAATTAAAAATTACATTCTTGAGAATTAAATGGGGGGAAAACCTGTTAATACCCAGCTCATACCAAAAGGAATCAAGCCTATAAAGCCAGGAAATACCAAAGCTAACCATCATGCACAAAGAAATGCTCACTCACCTCATTAACCACACATACCATTTTCTTTTCACATTTTTAAAACTAGGAGTGTCCACTGAGTTTTGAGTAAAAATTCCTGTAGAATGTTTTCATGACATCTAGAGTGCCCAGAACTATGCCTAGCACACGGCGGCCACTCATTAAATGCATGTTGAATAAAAATGAGTGAACAAGTGACTGAATTTGACTGTAAGACAGAAATGGATGCTGAGCTTTGTCATAATGCTTATGGTCTCATACTGTAGATGTATTCTTTAGAGAACGGAGAGGCCAGTTTGCGTTTGCCCTTTGTATCTGCTACCTAGCTGATTGGATTCTCTGGCCACAGAGCCAGGACCTCTGGGATGAAGGCTCAGCGGTGAGCTGAGGTCTTGTTGAGTTCTGGCTTTCCCAGCTGACAGGAAGAGGTGA
This sequence comes from Peromyscus maniculatus bairdii, assembly GCF_049852395.1. Classification (NCBI taxonomy): domain Eukaryota; kingdom Metazoa; phylum Chordata; class Mammalia; order Rodentia; family Cricetidae; genus Peromyscus; species Peromyscus maniculatus. Next base: position 101,455,209 of record NC_134860.1, read on the forward strand.
AAGGTAATCCCTCTCCCACAGCTGTCTTCCTACTACAGAGCTGTCAAGGAAGTGACTGACATGAAGCAGACTCTGCTGCTTCTCTCTGTGCAGAGAGATCCTGTGTTCTTGGATGGACCTCAGTGCTGGCACACACAGGTGCTAAGAGATGATCTCTAAGAGGGTGGGTGACAATGCATAGGAGAAACAGCCAGTCGCTCGTGTCCCGTGACACAGCTGGGAGCATGTGTTTGAAATGCCTGGCATTGGAGAAGAGCTTTTACTGTATAAGCGCCACACTAAGTGAATAATGGTGTGGTTACATGTTCAAACTTTGGGAAAGAAAATAGTCTTCTTCTTTTTTAAAATCTCAGTTTCTTCTAGCAGATAAGTTTTATTTTGGTGGGAGATGGTTGAACTACTGTTTTAATAAGATTGGACAGTCTCACTCATGGACATCCATGTCTGAACTGCTTTTATTTATACACTGAAAGAACTTATGCTATTTTTCAGGCTAAGTCCATAGCATTATATATATATATTATATTATATTATATTATATTATATTATATTATATTATATTATATTATATTATATTATATTATATTATATTATATTATATTATATTATATATACTGTGCCCATGCCTTCAGGGACAAACATAAATTACAAGTGCTTAGCCTGGATCAAAATAGTCTCTCAAACATTAGGCTATGTGGGCTAGAAATATGTGACCAGAAATTATATCAACTAATGCCCCTCAGGACAGCACTTAAGTAGATCCCAGTGTGCACAGTGACAAGCAGAGTTGTGCAAAGCAGATGCCCTGGGAACCTGCTTTATCTATTGACACATCGGAGCATTCCCCTCGTGACTGACTGGAATGCTGGCTTTGTGGTGTCAAATAGAGTGCTTGTAACAAATCTCTAGGAAAATCAGAAATACAAAACTATTGATAATGCTTCTTAGGAGAAGTTCAAGTTTACTTCAAACATATTCACTATTACTATCACAATGAAATTTGTTTCTACGTCAGTAACAGGCATGACAAAGAAAAATAAAGGTTATTACTGTCCTATTATCTGAACTTAAAAACATACCCACAGTTTGTGCTTAAAAGATTTCTTGACACATTATATATTCTTAAGAAATCCAGCTAAGAGAAATAGCAAAACCATTAGGTTCATTTATCTGAGCTGGATCTTCTAAGAAGATCCCCCCTAATTCCAAAAGAGACTGGAGAACTGGGGTCCTTTTAGCCACAGGACTCCGAATAAACATAGACGGAATGAATGTAACAATGGTTTTTAAGTCATTTCATATGATAGTTAGGCCCAGCAATGTCTGTGTAATAACTTATGGGACACTGATAATCTATGCTCAGATGTCTGAGTTCTACAGAACCTGAAAGCCCTTTAAATCTCGGGATGAGGGGAAGAGGCTGTGTACAGTGTAAACATTCTGAGGTTAGTTTGTCTTCTTCCTGGAATCCACAGTGAAACTGAAGTGGGGAAGTGGAGCCGGAGCCCCCAAAAGAGAGAATTGCTTGGGAAAACGCTTCAGTCCACTTGACTGGTCCATTTTTGCCTCAAGAATGATGTTGCCAGCCTTTTCTACCCCCACTCTCCATTCGCCTTCCCACATTCTCCACCATGTTTTGGTCATTTTCTTGTTCTACATTTTCACTGGAGAGTCTACAGGCAAAGAGTGAGAACTTAATATAAACCACCAAGAGTACAGAAGGCTGGAATTAGCTGTGTTTGGACCAAGGTATACTCAGACACCACAGTGGTATGCATCTAGAAACATAGCCAACTTCTTGAAGACTTTGCAAAGTTCTGAAGGAGACTGTTTCACATCATAAATTACAGCTAAAATCTTATTTCATCTCAGGCTTTCTCTGTCAGCACACTCTAAATCACTTAATCATTTATTAGCATTTGACATGTTTCTCTAAAAATAATCAACTATAGAATATTAGCTACACAAAGATAACCTTATATGGTTTTCCTTGTGAAATGAAGAACAGAGTGTCTTGGCCTTGACACAAGAGCTTGGCCATGTCATCGTCTTGTACAACTATGAAAATATTTTCAATTTTGAACAACTCACTCTACGTGAATAAGGAAAGAAAATAATGTGAAGCCTTTGATAGATAAACCTTACAATGTTGAAAGAAACTTTACACAGCACTTTTAGAGGCTTCAATTCATGGAGTGTTCAAGTGTCAGATCAAAGGCAAATGTAAGCTTTCACTGAGAAGATCCCAATGTTTGCTAAGCATTTTGTCTCAGGAATCTGCAGCCAACATGTGAAGCAATGCACTGGGGACGTGACGTCTTTAGTTTCTGGGTTACTTGAATCTGCTATTGATCTGTTATTTGGTTTGACCAACACCCTCAAACAGAAGGGATCAACTTTCCCACTTCTTTCTAGTTAGACATTTGTAGAAACTCTAAGTGGAAAAGCCCCTTGATCGGATGTCCTTTGTATGACATCACTTGTGCACAGGCATTCCTCTCTTACTGGCTGGTGGAGCCACTCTACGGAATGTGCATAGAGCTGTTTGTTAATAGATTCCAAGTCACCCAGAGACAATAGCTTTCCCATGTATTAGCTTTTTTCTCAGAGACTAATTTTCATGTGCTTACTTTGGGCTTCTTTTTTCAACAAAGATCACCTTGGTTTCATTTTTGGAACAAAATGCTTCTACCATCACAGTATCTTTAAATGGCACTAAGATATAACTGAAATATCTCAGTTACTTGACTGGTAATGAGAGCATTGTTATTAAATTTGGAGGATGATGATGCTCCCCTCCCAGTGACGTTGAGCCCTCTTCTGTCGATGAGTCTACATATTCTTCCGCTTTACCGGGAGGAAAACTGTCACCTCAAAAGTTAACTCTGAGGCTGGTCCCTCAATGTTTACTTTTCCAATTAGTTAATTTTACTCAAATTTGTTGAGAACTACAAGGGATCTATGTAGGGTAGTGAGAAAAGTGAATTTGTTTATAATGATAATTGATGGTGTCACAAGCAAAAATAAAATGCCTGACTTCCTGCCATGGTCACCTCATTCAAAACTCATTTGAGGGTTCAGTGAAGGACTCTTACATTTCGACAGGCCAGCAGTTTAATGCTATGTGTGCTCCAACATACCTGAGTAGATGTGTAGAAATGTTGCCTGTTGGGACTATGTCTCTATAGCTCTCTCTCTCTTGTGGTGGCATACCCAGTCTTAAAAGCAAGGCCATCTAACATCACTCCAGTGTGTTCCTAGGGTAATTTTCGGCTCTTGAGCACCACTGCACACAGATTCCATTTAGATCCTTATCACAGCAGTTAACATAAAAATCCAATATGCCTTCCAGTTTACAAGCAGGGTTTACAAAGTTCAACTTGCTTACATGAAAAGGAAGCAATTATTTGAGAAATGTATATATTCAGTTATTCTTGTAAGTACAATACAAAAGAGAACCACATCTTAAGTAAAATACAGAATTAATTCAAAAGCTCATTATTTGCTCAAGAACTTAACAATCTATTCCCAGCTACCCATCAATCTTTTTAAAAATATTTTACTGCTAAGCCAAACCAAATTGAAGCAATGAACCAGCCAATGAGTAAAATATTAAAGTGCTTTAGCATCCAGAGGTACTCTCAACTATTTTGCTTTCTACACAGCTTTGATACCTGGGCTAATGCAACTCAGTGGTCAGACAGCGGGTTCTTATGTGCAACAGAGTAGATGCCTCCATCATTTTAGTGTAAGTAGGAAGTGCATAGTAAGCAGCTTGTGAATAAGGAGAGATTAAGCCTTATATTGGGTATTTGAGCTATAGCATTTAGTTCAGGTGTATATACACACCATGTCATCATATATACACAAGCATATCACAGATGTTAAGATATGTGTATCAACCTAGAGGCATTATTTAAGGTAGTAGTCAGAACCAAGAGTACAATAATAACATACAATATGACAAAATCTATCAAAATTGCAAATACATACACTTTTTGACTTAGCAATTGTAGTTTTAGAGATTTACCCTTTAGAGGCAATTACACATATGCGTGTGTGCAAACTTGTGTGTATGAATTGTGATGTTTATAGTCATGTTTGTAATGACAGAAGATGAAAAAAAAACACTCCAAACATCAATTTCCCTTCGAATTTTAATACACAAACATTCTAATAGCTTTTATTACTTGCTTACTATGCACTAGGCCCAGGGCCATATGCTATCTGTCTACTTATTTATCTACAAATTCATATGACATTTGGTATCATATCCTTGTGTCATTTTAAAATATACACTGTGGATGATTGGATTTTCCATGTTTTCGTCCGTTTTATGTTCTGGAATGTAAGCACAGCCTTGTGCATCCCAATGTGAAGGATTCAAAGAAGTTATTGTTTCACACATAATTTACATGAGTGTTTGAAGTGTTTAATAGTTTCAGATTGCTCAGGTTCTTGAGACTCTCCCCTGGCATTCAGCACAGGGTCCTCTTGATAAAGGATACCACAGAGCAGAATGGCTCCAACTGAACGTTCCTAGGTACCCTGTGCTATAAAGAAGCATGGCATGACCATGGCAGGGCATGGCAGGGCATGGCAAGGCATGGCAAGGCAGGCAGATTTCCCAAGGTTGTCAGCTCCTTGCCAGAATTCATGTAAAACCTTGCCCACATTTTAGAGTGACTTCAAGGATTGACAGTAGTTGTGACATTCTATGGTTTGTCAGCATTTGGAACTCTGTATTGACCTTCAGATGAATGCAATAGATTCAAAAAGATACTTCTGAGCTGCTAGGGCATATCAGTAAAAGAGCTGTGGGACTCTGAATCCTCCCAAATTGCATATATTGGATTTCCAAAGAGAGTTATCACAACCTGTCAAAGAGTTAGAGCTTACTTCTTTAGCAATCCAAAGCTTTCACTTTGGAAGACATTTAAAACAGCAGTCACAGTTCACTAAAGTTATTCTTTAGGAATGATAATACCAAATGATCTGAAATTCTAAAGACATATTTTATAAAGTTACTTGCTGCCATAATTTTTTAGGGGAATAAAATGACTTTTAATTCATTTTAGGTATTTTGGTAAATAGTCTTTAGAATAGCACCCACTAACAATGTATATTATAGACTATCTGAAGAGGACTCCCAGACTTCAATTCTGACATTTCAAATGAATTCTGAAAATGTTTACCATGTGTCTTACTTAACGTGATCATGTGTCACAATTCCACCTGTGCACCAAACTGAGGTCCTAAGGAAGTTCAGGCTGGAGAAGGATGTGCTCTGTTTTAGCATTCTTGGTATAGTGTGATAGGGAAGGTCACAGGTTCTAGGACAACATAATCTGGGTTCAAGCCCAGAGTAATCAGTTTCTGATGGTGTGATATCAAGCAAGTTACTTCTTTACCTCTTCAGTGATTTAAATTAGGGTTGATAGCAACACATTCTGAGTCATGTCATCCAAGTAATTTAATTAAATAAAATGAGTACATATTGCCCAATAAATAGTGGCCACTGTTATTGCCCCAAACTAAACCAAAGGCAACAACGCAGGATTTGTAGGAATTCATACTGACACTCATAGTTGTGGGACCCAAGTTGATGACTTGGGTTTGTTTCAGACAGATTTAGATGACTAACTGTTTAGTTTTGTATATAATGACTCATCAGTTTGTTTCAGAAGTAAAAACACAGCTTTAGTATATTGAATAGCTTCAGGGCAAAGGATATAACTTCCCAGGGAAATAATAGAGGAACTTTGAAAAGAAATCTGCATGCTCGGTCAGATATTCTCAAGTTTATTCAAAGTGTCATTTGACCAGACAGAAAGCACAGTGGTCTCAGAAGAGTCAATTTATATCTGGTCTGGTGGCAACATCAGGGAAGAAAATGTTCTCAACCCCACCTTCCTCACAACCGTTCAATGGCTGGGTGATGTAGGGAGGCTTGTAACTTGGTTAAACGTATAGGTCAATTAAGGCTGTTCCCAACAGAACTTCCATCAACTTTCTGTGCATACCTAGCAAAAGTGGATTCTAATCTCCGCTGTTTTTAAATTCCTCACACTTCCCACTGCAAAGCTTCCCAGTTCAGTTTTGAAGAGATGAACTGACATGATTCCCTCAGCCACCATGGAAAGACCTCACTTACCACTCTATAGGAAGTAAACCAGTCACTGCTGATCCTCCCAGAGTGGTGACTACACCCAAGGAACTGTTCAGCCTGTATGTCTCCAGGCAAACCCACGGAGTTTGTCAAAGCATTCGCTACTTCAGATTTTAGCATCCTTTTTTTTTTTTTTTTTTTTTTTTTTTTTAAATTTCTGGTAGCACTTCCCTCCAGGGTCTGGATCCTAATCTATGTCCCATCTCTAAGCCTCAGAAATGTCTGGAATTCCCTTAAAATGTGGCTACTGGGATTAGGATTCCCAGAGACCGATGAAGGGAAGTGTCGAGGGCTGTCTTGTGATAACGACTCATGTCACTTAGGTTGTAGTACTCCACGTGACCTTCCCAACCCGTGTACAGAGGCCAGGGCTGGCCTTCAACAGGTCCACAAAGTGCACTCTCATTCCTTTACACTTGGGTTGTTTTTATGTGTGACTTTCTATTGCTAAGAACGGGAAGCAGTGCCACACATTGGCACAACTCTAAACACTTCTGGCTCTCAATTGGTCTGTTTTTGTTAACATCACAAATTCACCATAGGTGAGCACTAGAAACTTTATTGGGGAGTGGAAGAAAATGAGATTCACAGGACATGTCCCAACTTCCAAAACCACCTGGAGTCAACTTTGTGGATCTTCATGACCTGCCTTATTCTCTGAGCCTATTTCTTCTGATAACTGTGGAGATCACAGCAATGTTACTACTGAAAATTTTATAGACTTTATTGCAGAGTTCTCCTCTGTCTTGTCCATGAAATAAACAGAGACAGTATCAGGAGGCTTACATTTTGGGATCTGACATACTGGAGCCTGATGGCCACCTCTGCTTCACGGAGAGCCCTTGAGCCTCCGATTAGGCATCTGTAAAATGGCAATAACTGTCTGCTTGTGGGTTGCTGGAATGGATAAAGGAAGTAACACATCTAACCGAACATATTTATTCCATGAAGAGTATCCAAGGCTTCTTGCAGGAAGGAGTTAATGTTTTACTTACTCTCCAGTCTGGGCCTCTTTCTTCCAAGCCATTTGTTTCCCAAAACTTTACTGGACCCTTACTTTCTGGGTCCTCAAAACAATGCTTTCTAAAATAACCTTGCCCATCTAAAGATGTAAAAATCTATTTGGGGAAGATTTGCATTCTTAACAAACTCCCAATTAGTGGACCATATTTTTAGAGGCTGTACCTAGAAAGACTGACTTCAGGATTTGTGATCCTCAAACGTTAAGTTTTGTCATAGTCACATAGAAAGGATTTTTAAAAATATATAACTGCAATCATCTACTCCAGAGCCCCTGATTCAGGATGCTTGGGTTGGGGGACTCCAATTCTTTCTAACAGGTCTCCAATTATAACAATGTTACTGCTCAAAAAGCTACACTTGTCAGAGGCTGAGAAAAAAAACCCAGAAGAAAATGTGGTTCAGCGGTCACTAGTAGAAGAGGAGCAGTGTCCTTGAGGAAGCCCTCCCCCATACTTTAAAGGTTATTTCACTTACCGACTCCCCCGCCCCCCGCGCCCCATCCCTCTTCCAGCCCCTCACATCAGGTGCATTACCTTGTAGACATTAATGGGGATGTCGATGACGATGTGTAGTAGGTCTCCCAGAGCCAGACTGGCAATCAAGATATTGGGACCATTTCGCATGCACTTGTTCTTGTAGATGATTCTCAGCAGCGTGGAGTTCCCGATGATGCCTAGCACGAACACGAGGCAGGACACAATCGTGTTGATGTATTTAAACGTCTTGCTGATCTCAATATTTCGTTGGCACGGAGGAGGGAAGGATCTTGGCCGGACTCCAGCCACCCTCCCTCCCTTGGGCACCTCCGCAGGTGCTAAGGAACGCGTCAGACTCGAGTTGGAACCTCTTGTCCAGGAGGTCTTAGTGGGTGGCGTCATCACCTCTCTAGTCCCCAGAAGAGACGGTGTAGCTTGGGCAGGTGGGAATCCTCTTTCCTCTCCCCAAACTCCCAACAAGCCGCAGGCCAGCAGCAGCGCCACCAAGGCGCGTCCGCACTGGCTTGCCCGCGGCTGCATGTTACAGCTTGCTTTAGTGAGAGTCCGGTAGCCGCTCCGCTGTTTTCAGTCTGGAGACCAACCCGGGAATGAAGACAGGACACTTTTGTCAGCTACCCCAGCCAGCCACGCCTCTGCAAGCACTCACACTAGCCCGGCCGCCACTACCCGCGTAACAGTAACTTAAGTTTGCGCGCCAATGGGGAACTTGGGTGTGCGCCACCCGCCCGCCCGCATTCAGTCTCCTTCCTGACCCTGCTCGCTGCGTTTTAATCCCCAGCTCCTGGCCCTGCCATAGACCAGTCGCGATGGGGCGGAGCATTTTGACAAGGGTGTTTCAGACAGGGGAGGCTGGGTGTCTCAGGGAAAGAACACTCGTGTTTGCCGGGAAGAAGCAAGACCGTTTTAGCTAAGCGTGGGGACCCGGCACCTAGCGGCCAAGGGCATGAGTCAATGCTCAGCACGGACTGAGAGAATATGAGCATCAACTTTCGTGTTTTCCAAGTGACTTCACTCAGTCGCTTTACAACACAGTCTCAGTTTGAATCGCTGTGACGTGTAAGTTTTACTTACTCCCAAGTCCCCAAACTACTAAGCCAAGCGGGGAGCCTCAGAGCAAGATCCAGTCTCACAGATTTTAATTTCAACACTAAATCAGAGTGGTTAGTTACCTCGCACGAATTGGAAGCCCCAGGCTCAGAGCCACCAGCAGGGAACCTCCTTTCCAGGTCCTCGAGCTGCCCAGGGGGCTTGCAACTCGCAGCGGGATCTCAGCTGCTCCCCAGCACGCCTCCTTCAGCTTTGGGCAGCTCTGGCTCTGACGAAAGGCTGAGAGAATGCCAGACAGTGGGTCTTCAGCAGCTCACTGGGGTCTCGGCTGTCCCCAGACAAATACTTGTATTCATTCGTCCCTTCCTCAGCATCAATCACCGCCAGACCCCTCCCGCGTTTTCTGAGCGACCTTGCCACAACCTTTCCCTTTGGGCGATCCCTGGACAGTGTCAGCCCCAGCTGCCCACTGAACGGGCCAGTCCTGGCTCAGAATTGTGTCCCACACGAAGCTGTTTATGTGCCGTTTAACTAAGATCCTAACATACCCCATGGCACTCTGGGAGCTGGAGACTAGGGCAAGGTTCTGTATTAACCTGACTTCTCACAGAAATGTCCCATAGTGGTACTTGAAATCTGGTTGGTTTGGGGGGAATTGCCTTTAGTTTTTTGTTTTGCTCTTAAGTTTCAAGTCAACATGACGGGCAGGATCCTTTCTTCTCAGGCGGAGGGATTGCCCAGCCAAAGGATTAAAAGACCTCCTCCGTTGTGTGCTGTGCAGCCCCTTTCCTGCGTGCTGAAGTGTCATCAAACCCCTACGGGGATTTTCCTACTGTGCCCAAAAGGGACTCGAGACAAGAGACAGGAAAATAATCAGGAAGCCGACTCGCAAACTCAACCTGATGCTTGTTTTACCAGACAGAGCAATGAAACATTTTTTTTTTTTCCTGTCGGTTCTTGAGTTCCGTCCTTATGGCAAAGAAGGGAACGTCACTTATGTGACGTTTTGCTCAAAGCTATGAGGTTTGCGTGCGTTCCTCTGCTGTCTGCAAGATTCGGTAGAGCCTGCAAAGTTTAAACAGCAGAAGAAATCATCCCATGCAGCACTTTCTCCTAGCGACCAGGGACTTCACAGCCAGTTAATTGGAAGCTTTTCCTCCTGACCATTTTTGTTTCACAAAAGCTAGCTAATCGTGCAGCTAGGACCCCAATCTTGGATTGCTGGCTCCTGTCCAACGCTTTTCAATGAAGCTGGAAGCAGAACATGAATGTCTATTTTAAAGGTTAACTTTAAATGTGGAATATAGTTAAGAACGTGGTTTAGAGTGAGGCTAAAGGCATGAGAACTATGGTCTGGGTGTGAGTGCTAATCCCAAGTCTGTCTGTTTTGAAGACACGTTTTTATCCTACTGCCTCGGTGAAGATAGGGTTAATGTTGAACTGCTTCCCAGTAGACTGAGTGACAATGTATAGTGTTGTGCAAATAAGGAATTCTTTGAGTGCTTTTGGAGTAAGGATGTGCCCAGCTCACTCCACCAAGGGCAATTTTGAACCTGCCCTTCCTAGGCAAGGCTTCACCCCTGGGGTGCACAGGACTCCCTGGTGGCTTTCTGTCCTCCATCTCTCTCTTTCTCAGCATCTCTGTTCACATGTCCACCACGCAACAGGAATGTTCCTGCTAGTTCCCGATGAGGTCTACCTTGTCCCTGTTTGTATAGTATTTTTCTGGACTGCTAACATAATTTAATACTTGACTATTGCCCTGGATACTTTAAATGTCAATTTGCCACAACCTAGAATCACTTTGGGAGGAGACCCTGAATGAGAGCGTATCTAGATCAGGTTGGCCTGTGGAAGTGTTAGTGTGTTGGGGGTGTGCTCATCTTGGTATTTATTGAGGTGGGAAGACCCACTCAGAATGTGGGTCCACCTGGTTCATGGGCTGAACTCTGAACTACACAGAGTGAAGACTGCTGATTGAGCATAAGCAGCAGGTATGTTGCATGTAGTAGATAAGCCACTCTGCTTTGGATATGTGGATGTGATGTCACTAGCTGCTTGAGATCCTGCCTTGACTTGCCCTCAGGGGTGGCTTCAGCCTGGAGCTGAAAGCCAAATAAACTTTTCCTCCCCTAAATTGTTTTTGGTCAGGGTGTTCTACTTTTTTTTTTAATTTTATGTATTAAGATTTATTTTTATTTTATGTTCATTGGTGTTTCTCCTGTGTGTGTGTGTGTGTGTGTGTGTGTGTGTGTGTGTGTGTGTGTGTGTGTGTGAGAGAGAGAGAGAGAGAGAGAGAGAGAGAGAGAGAGAGAGTCCCCTGGAACTGGAGTTACAGACAGTTGTGAGCTGCCATGTGGATGCTAGGAATTGAACCTGGGTACTCTGGAAGAGCAGCCAGTGCTCTTAACCACTGAGTCATCTCTCCAGCCCGGTGTTTTATAATCAGAATGAAAACTAACTAATAGATTTGGTGACATTTAATTGAAATTTAACCTTAAATATTTAACCTTATCCTGTAAGGGTAACTGTGTGAAATGCAAAGATTAAATATCATCCCCATGGGTGATCTTCATAAAGTCACATGAAGTTAAGCCTTGATGTCTCAGTTTGTAAAATGGAGGGAAATATTAACTCCAGTGGCTGAAGCTTTTTCTGAGGCTTGTGTTTTTAATAATTTGGGAATTATTTTTAAACAGCAGCGTGAGTAAAATTTATTAAAAAACTCCAATATAAAATGAGATGAGGGTAAAGGAGAGCCACTTGAGTGCTGGAATCTACTGGAAGGAACAAACCTCTGCCAAGTGTCCTCCTCCTCCTCCTCACTGTCCCCTCATAGACCGGGCTGCACTGCTGTAGATACCGATCTCTTTCTTTGCATTATATATGAAATCTCTTATTAACTTTATTGATGAATTTACTAGTTCTGTGAACATTTCATTTGCACATTGGGTGAAATGTACCAAAGTTTAAGAATAACTTTATTAAAACTTTTGGAGTTGATCTAACTTTGTGTTTTTGAAAAACTAATTCTGGGAGAGTACCTCCATGTGGAATATTTTTACAAAGTCCCTTTCATGAAGACAGTCTTCTAGGCAATTTCTCTAGGCTTCATGTAGGCTAAGGCAACTTCCCAAAGTCAGAAAGGCAGTGGTGGGCAATGTCCCAATATCTCCTTTAAATGCTTTAGCTAGAAGGAGCTGAGCTGGAGACAAGGTTGAATGCACTTCAGAATATATTCTTCAAAGAGGTCTGCCACAGGGAGCTTGCTCAAGGCAAACATTTTCCCCTGGTGAGAGAAGAAAAGAAAAACCCCTTTAGCCACAAAAAAGCTAATACTTTCATATAATCCTCTTGATATGGATGTACCCTTTGAAACCTATTTTGAACCTTCTAAGTCATGGGTGCTCAGGGACAAGGTGTGTGAAAAGACCAGGCAGCATTGGCTCAATTGCTTTTCCACACATTCCCTGAGGACCAGAGCCAGTGATCAAATGGCAGTTGAAGTGAGAGAAGAAAAAAAAGATTTAAAGTCACCATATGAATCAATAGCAAACAGCACCAATATTTATTTATTTACTCCTTCCTTTCTTTCTTTTCCATTAAGTTTCTGTAGCTATGTTGGTCTAGTGGTTAATTAAGGTACAGTTTGTGAACAGCTAAATGGAGAACAAGTACACAAGTTGAAGAATATTTTATTGCATTTTAATCTTATTTTATGCATGTATGCATCTTAATGTTATTTACATGTGTGGACATATATGCCACAATGCACGTGTGAAGGTCAGAGGACAAATTTCAGGGGAGTCATTTTTCTCTTTCCACCATATAGGTCCTGGGGCTTGAGCTTAGTGGTCACCTAGGCTTAGTGGTAAGTGTTTTTTATTCACTTAGCCATCTTACAGGCAACTTAAAGACTTTTGAGAAATTTGTACACCCTGCCACCAATATATACGTAACAACCTGTTTGCGTGTCAGGCCTTGGTATATAGCCCTACTGGCATGGAACTCCCTATGTATACCATCCTGGTGTCGTCTTTCCTCTGAAGGATGTGATGATGACAGGTGTGTACACCAGGGCCCATGTTCTCCTGAGTACTGCAATTGCAGGAATGTGTTCTAGTGTCCCCTTTTCAGGCTGTGATGATGATAGGTGTGTACACCAGGGCCCTTATTCTCCTGAGCACTGCAATTGCAGGAATGTGTTCTAGTGTCCCCTTTTCACACCACATGTATTCTTGCAAAATAGCAAAATTTGAATCTTTGGATTTGGGTATTATTTTTGCTAAAACATTCGTATGACGTTGTTTCTGTCTTATTGATTTTGTTTATACACATGATCCGATTTTGTAGTTGGAACATGGCTTGTAATTAGAGGTATGGTTATAAGAGAATGTAAGATTTGAAATTTTAATAGTGATAGATGGTTGCTAGCTTCCAATACAATGGATATTTGGTAAGCTTAATAATTACAAGGAGCAAAGCATAATCAATTCTTTTCTGCTTACAGGAAATCGTAAAAATCAGAAAAACCACATTTCCTTTATAAATTATTTTAAATGATTTGTAATTCAGCTATTTCATAATGATTTATCATAGTATTTAAATAATTATTGTCTTTCTTTACCATCTTTTTTCAAAAGTTTTAGTAAATTAAAACTATGTATGACTTGACTTATAGATTTAAAACTCTTCACAGAACTCTTTGACACAATATTAAAAATATATCCAGAATTCCAGTGTGAGCACACCTTTGCTTTCTGTGTTTGCCAGTGCATAGGAGGACATCTATGAAACTTTATATCATTTAGTCATAGAGAGAACATTGCTGTAATTTGAAGTCTGAACAGTTCAATCACATGTAAAACACCAATGGGGGGGCATTATTTCACATAGTGGTGGTGTATAATTTGCAATGAGTTTCTGCCATTGTTTTCTTTTGTTTCTACTTTCCCCATTCCATTCTTCTGATCTCAGAAGTGGTCGAAGAGGTGCGGAACATTCAGAGGTTAGAAATAAGAAACAGAGAAACTTGGCATAAATCACCAGTGGTGAATAGAAGTCTGTTTCTTTAAAGACAGGAAGAGGTCTTTGCAGTCCAGAATAGAGTATCCTAGGAGACATCAAGTACAATTTCCACAGCAGGCTTATGTCCCTTATTCCAATTGTATTTAACCAACTAGACATATCAATCTCATTTCTGTGCGTTATTAAGCTCTAACAATAGAAACCTTGGTCATCAGTATCTGCTGACAGCCAGGAGTGGTGATGCACACTTGTGATCTTGGCACTCGGAGGACTAAGGCAGGAGGAACAGGAGTTTGAGGCCAGCTTCCCCAACACTAAGGTTTCCAATCATGCTTTGGAGTTGAGTCGTAGGGGTGCAGACCTGCTTGCACCAAAGCTTAAAGGGAAACAAGGATTTTCCTGGATGTTCTATTAACTGTACATGTATGAAGAGTGAGATCTACAGTCCTTTAAAAATGAGGTGCTCAGAGTGATGGCACTCCTTTGTCTCGGTGAAGGGGCCGCTGGAGCTCTCAGAGCTGTCCCAAAGTCACTAGATTGTTTTTAGTCTCTTTAATGTGCATGCACAGGAAATTGCTTTTTCTTTCTGGGGCCACGAAGAAAGAGAACCAGCACTTCCCATGCAGAAAGTGATTCTGAAATGGCTTCACTGGCAACTAGGTTATCCAAATGAAACTACTCACGCCATCTCATGGGCTGTACCTAGAGACTCACTTCTTATGCGGACACCTGGGAGATACAAGTCTGGCACTAGAGGAAAGCTGCTGAGGAGGTAGGTACCAAGTGGCCTGTAGAGAGGCAGGCAGGGTTCAACAATGGGGAATCCAGAGGGTGGCTAAACCTTTGCATATCTGCATAGTATATTCTATGTATGAAACTCTCCTTATGTAACCTGGTACTATATACAAGGATTATGTGTCAATGAAGAAAAATAACGGCATAATTAATTTTTTAAGTTAAACTGTGTGATGGTTAATCTTCATTACCAAGTTACTTGGATTTAGAGTCACCTAGGAGACATTCTCTGACTGGTCTTCAGAGATGCCAGAAAGGTTTATTTAGGATGGGCGTCCAACCCTAAATGTAGGTGGTGCCATTCTATAAGTAAAAAGCATTGAATAATAAAAAAATGTGAGCTGAATATAAATGCCGAGTCCTGCCTGCTTGTCAAACAGTCCTTGAAGGGAGGATAAGTATTGAGAAATAATATATATGAAAAATAGAGAAGTAAATGTAAAAGAAAACAGAGATACAGGATAGCATTGGGAGGGCTCTGGGTCAATACCACAGTCACTCCGAGTTTACTCCTCATGGGCTTTTTATACACCAGCAAGGGGAGAAGCAAAAGACCCCCCTCCCCCAAGGACAAAGTACAGACAAGTGTAAACACTTCCTTAATTCTCAAAACATCTAGTAGCCATGCTTTATGGCAAAGTACCCTGTAATTAGGCCTTATAATTAGTATAAGACATTTGGTAACCACATCTTTGGCCAAAACATCCTATTATGCAGCCTTGTGGGGCAAAGCAAGCTTGGACTCTCTGACCTTGAGTCAAGATGGAATAAGGCCACACTATGGAGTCTCTGTGGGCCCTACATATAAACATTCAATTTTCTCTCCTTTTGGACTCCTCACATTCCTACCATCGTCGTTTTCCTCATATGACAGACTGTGCCCCCTCAAAAAATCGTAATCCAAAATAAATTCATCTTTCAATTAATTTGCCACAGCAATTAGATACATTGCTTATATTTAAACCACACTATCTTCCAGAAATTAAGTACTTTATAATACCAATAATAGAAAAGTACCAATAGTGGAATCATAAAACTCTCTAAATGTTTTGGGATTGAAGAAACTGATTTATCGCCCTTCCCTCACTTCTGTAATGAAATGGAGAGGACTGAGTTCAAATAAATAAATTATAATGTAAACTGCACTAATGAAAATCTTTGTTGTTCCGTCCTTTGGAGCTCAAATGGATGAAGACAGGAAGGAGCTGGTGGCTGAACGAGAATGGACAGTGCAGTGCAGTGTCAAGTGTGCTTGCCTTCACAATAGGGTGAGGATGCAGGACATCTGGGAAGCCTCATCCTCTTCTCTCACTCTCATCCATCTCTCCTTCTGGCTTTCTCATGCCTGCAGTTCCACACTTTGAAACAAATGGGCTCATCCTGGCCCCTTTAAGAGCAAGCATTTCCTACTGGGTAGGTGGGGAGAATTGCCAGGGTGGGAAAAGGCCAACAAAAATGGATTCCACTATAGAGACTGACTCTAACAGAGGCTGTTCAAGTGAAGAAAGAATTGTGTATTTGGAGATACCAGAAGGGGTGGTATCAGACACGAGGCAGGCTGGCAGGAGATTGGTGGCTAGAATCAGAAACAATGTTAAATAAAACCCCCTGGTCAAGAATCCCAGAATTTTTTTTTTAAGTGAGTGGTGCTCCTCTGGATCTTTCTAAAGATACAGTCAGATGCCTTCTGAACTACAGACTTCTTGATGTGTGAGGGCAGCAGATCTTGAGATTCTTAATGTAGCTATTAACTTGACAGAATTGAGTCACCTGGGAAGAGAGTATCAATGAGAAGATTTTTTAGATTGAATTGGCCAGTTGGGGATTGTCTTGATTGTGTTAATTGATATTGGAAGACCTATTTTATTTGTATGTGAGACCATTTCCTTGAAGGAGATCCTGAGCTGTATAAGATGGGGATTGCAAGCTAAGCACTAGCAAAAATGAATTCATAGTTCTCCTTTGGTGGTGGCAGATGTCATGTGACCAGCTGCTCCAAGCTCCACTTCTCAGCAGTTATGGACTCTGCCTCCTGAATTGTGAGCTGAAACAAACTATTTCTTCCTTAAGTTGATTTTGTCAGGGTATTTTATCACAGCAACAGGAAAAGAAACTAAGGCAGTCTGCTTGAGCTCCTAAGGTGACTTGGAACACTGCTTATCTTCACTACCAGATACCAGGTTCTGGCCACGTAGGACACTCTATAGGGCAGCTCATGGCTTGTATCCAGTTTCCTTCTGAGTAGGCAAGAGAATGGGAGAGCAATGGTCCTATTATGTCTTTCATTTTTGTGAAGCAAGCATGTCGGTAGGTCTAGCTACACACACAGATCCTGTTCTAGGTATGACTCGGAGGACATGAGGATGGCTTGTGCCCATCTACGTGCTACAAATACTGAAAAAAGGTGAGAGAGGATCAGCAGGTCTACTGTAGGGCCAAGGGACAGTACTCATGGAAGATGAGGTTTGTAAGGCCCCTGAGCTCATGGCTGATTTTCAATTGCCAGGTGAAGACAAGTAAGCATGAAGTCTCCTTTCAGGAGGTGGTGGCCTGAGACTGACAAGTAGGAAATAACAGGCAGGGTCCAGGAAACAGAAATCTTTGGGTGTGTAGCATCCTTTACTAGAGTGTTGATAAACATTGGTTTGAGAGTGGGAGGCGCTAGTCTTGGATGCATGATGCTGGCAGATAGCTTGATGCTGTGCTGCAGGTAGATGGGAAACCGCATTGCCTTTTGGTTACTATGGTAAATATACTAGGTTTTTAAGAGGTAACACTTTGGAATCTCTATCCTAAGGTGGGGAAAGTTAAAGGGCCTTCACCCATATATATCCTGAACCCCCATTTGTGTTCCCCTTGGGCAGCAAAACTAAAAAAAAAGTATATCAATTGTCTTTTCCTAGAATGAATTTGGGGAATGCCTGGAGCAACAGAAGGGGATTCAGAATGAGAGGCTCCTTTGGGGTGTGGACTTGGCCTATATCATTGTTGGCTTTTTAAAATGGTAGATGAGTATAGGCATACACAAATGTAGCTTGATGTTTTGAAGCATATATACATTGTAGAATGAATTAAGAATAAATTGAGCACATTAAAAATTAATTGCTTCATATTATTTTAGATAATCCATTGAAATATATCTGTCACATGGATTCTTATGTATATATATAATATCTACCTTTCTACTAATTTATTTATTCTATCTATCTATCTATCTATCTATCTATCTATCTATCTATCTATCTATCTATCTATCATCTATCCATTGTCTGCAGAAGACTGTTCATAACTACTTAGTTTTACACTCCTGAATATAGAGGTCTGAGGTTGAAGAACACTGAGTGTTTTGAGTCTCCAGATCCCATTCCATAGCAAAGGTAGGTTGATGGCTGGGCTATAGAACTTTACCCTGCTTTGTTCTAGGTTAAGGCCTTGGACAAACTAAGCATTATATAAGAGTTTGAATAAACCTACCTGGGAATTTGAGATTGAGGAAGTCTGTATTTAGTGACAAGGACAAGGACAGACAGAGAAGAAGCACCCAAGACCAATCTAGGACACATTCCCTCTTTTAAGAAATTGCTAACACATTTAACAAACAACAATTATTCACCTGGAATTTAGGTGAATCTGGCATCTAGGAACATGATAGAAAAAGTGTTACAACAGTTTTCTATTTTTCTCTAATTTTCTAATTTCAAGTTAGTTGAAAAGTGAGTGATTATCACTGCTAGGATGTGTTAGATGAAGTTATCCACAGAATGAATTGTGATATAGAGTGTGGCAGCTTTATTTCTTCCAATCCTTTGATTAATCTTTATGCTTTTAAGTAAATATAATAACTATAAAATTTATTTTATAACTTTGAATAAGTAAGATAGTTTCTTATTGTCATGTTAAATAGAAAATTTATTTTGGATAATAAGTTCTTAAATAATTATTGGAAGTGTTACTAGTGCATTTTCAATGAATAATCCTTATTTTGTAGTAATACATGTGCTAGAAAAATATTACTATTATTTAGGTACATTTAATCGTTTTCATGCATGCAAATAGATAAGCAATTAATATTTTATAGAATTCAAATGATTAAATGTTATTCTTACTATATATGTACTATATTATCTTTCTCTATTGTTATTATATTTTCAGTGACATGATCTGATCATTTATTCTATGGGCACATTTAATTCCTTTAGTTTACCACAAGGAGGTGGCTATTACTCTGTGTGTGTGTGTGTGTGTGTGTGTGTGTGTGTGTGAGAGAGAGAGAGAGAGAGAGAGAGAGAGAGAGAGAGAGAGAGAGAGAGAGAGAATGGGGTGGGGTTCTTATTTCTTATTTTTTATTTATTTATTTTTTTGGTGTAGAATTAGTTGAAGCACATGACTTTTTTTAAAAGGAGCTTTTGTTTTCAGGAGGAATATCTTTCCTGAAGATATCACTGGAAACATCAACAGTGTTCGATTTAAAATTAGCTCTGAAAAACAACATATTTAAGTTATTAAATCCAAAGTATATAAATGCGAATAGATTTGCCTACAAACCAAAACTGTCCTTTTCCTTTGGAATTCCAGACACAACATAGCTTCTTCCCGTCAATAGAAAACCTTGTCTGAGCACAATGCTATTCTTACCTTTACCCCAGGGAGAAGATGAATTTGTTTCAGGGATAGGAAGAAAAGGCAAAATGTTACTGTCTTAGCAGCATTTTCATCACATTATCTAAGACTCCTGAGTATTTCCTAAGATATTTCTAATGCTCAGTTTGACAATAACAAAATCCATCTTCCAAACCGCAACTTAATTTCTATGGTTGTCAAATGTATGTGAAGCCTCCACCATTAGCAAAGCTGAAGTGGGATTGGAAGCACAATGGTGCTTCAGGGATAGGCAATTGCAGCTGAAAAATGATGTTCAAGTACGTGTGTGCTTTAAATTTTAGGACATTGATGAAGGTCAGATGGTCAGTGATTCATTTCCTGTACTTGTCATTATGTTGCTCTTTACAACCAGTTTCTGGAAATGACTGACAACAGAAATAATCCTGCAGATGTCTTCTTTGTGCAATATGAAGAAATACATTTCAGACTCAAAACCGACAATTGTTTTGAGTATTAAAAATACTCACAGTGGGGAGGCAAAATGGCTCAATGGGTAAAGGTGTCCAATGTCAGTCTGACAACTTGAGTTTGATCCTCAGGACCTATATAGTGGAAGGAGATACTGGTTCCCACAAGTTGTCCTCTGACCTCCACACACATGCATTTACACACACACACACACACACACACACACACACACACACACACACACACACACAAAATAAACAAGATATAACAAATATAGAAATATTCATAGCATATGAGCAAAGGAACCAAATACACAGCACCAAACCTTATCTAAGAATCAAAGATATGATGTAGTAGGATGAAGTTAAGGGAATTAATGCAAGGTTTGTTCATAAGAAAAGGGTATTTTTGTTTATATATGTGTGAGAATACTCTTTGATGTTAACAATGTTATACTGACTTCATCGGATTGCAGTCTATAATAGATTTCCTCTTCTGTGGATAACAGTTGCCTTTAAGTTTTTGGATTAGAATCTTCCTAAACTAGAACAATAACATAGTTACTTTAAAAAAGTTTCTATGGTGTCCTAGTCCAAACCTAGTCCAAGCCTAGTCAATGCCTAGTCCAAGCCTAGTCCAAGCCTAGTCCAAGCCTAGTCCAAGCCTAGTCAAAGCCTCAAAGACTGACTTGTCATGGCTGGCAAACACTCCAGTACCTTCCTGATAACAACTTCATTTTAAATCCCTGGATGAGAGCCAAGAGGGCATCCAGGCCTTCAGGAAAGTGAGGGCTGGAGATAGAGGGGAATGACTCTGCTCCTCGGCCACTCCCTTCCCTGTGAAGCCCATGTCAATCATTTCAGCTCACTACATCTCCTGGGTGAGAAGGAGAATAGGGTTACCACTGTAAGATTCAAATTACAGATTTGAAAAACATTAGTATAGTGTCTGGAATAGAGTGGTTGTCTAGGAAACATCAGAGATTTTTGTTGTTGCTGCTGCTGTTTTGTGGACACTTTTTGTTGTTATAGTTCATTTGTTTGATATCAGTTCTCATCTAGCCCAGGTTGTAACTAAGGATGACACTAAACTCTTGGCCCTCTTACTCTATCTCCCAAGTACTGGGATTGCCTGTATGAACCACCATATCCAGCTTTCAGAGACCCATTTTATGAAAACAGTTCCTGGTTCTCTGTAAGGATGATGTGGTGACACTGTTGACTGCAGGTTTGAGTGTCGTTAGCAAGGGTGTCCTCACAGTACACTTGATGGACTCATGGGACTGTCAATAACCGTCAGCATCTGTAGCTGCCCTGAATTGCTTCTGTGTGATGATCAACTGGGTTGATAATCAGGAATTTGGGGGGGGGGGCAGGAAGAAAGTCAGCAATTACTTGGTTCACTGGTCAGAAAGACAAAGGGGAGATCTTTCTGACAGTTTGACAATAACCATTTGAAAACAAGCCAACAAAACAGAAAGCAGTAAAAACAGTTTGGTAGACATCAGGTGCAGAGCTACACCAGCTCAGATGACGTGTTCGTTACAGACACAAAACATGCTCCTGATAAGCTACTTTCATAGATGGTAGTATAAGGTATAAATACCTGGCTCAGGACAGCAGAAGTTTCAAATTTTACTTTAGAATGCCACTTTCTTTTTCCATTGTGTGTGTGTGTGTGTGTGTGTGTGTGTGTGTGTGTATGTGTGTGTGTGTTTGTTACAAGATGTGTGTGGATATCAGAGGACAACTTGCTGAAGCTGATTCTTTCTTTCATCATGTGGACCCTAGCATAGAACTCTGGCTGTCAGCCTTGGTGGCTCGTGCCTTTACTTACTGATCCATTTCAGCAGCCCATGAATACTATTTAAAGCTTTATATTTAACATTATTATCCATATAAATTATGGCATTATGAATTAGTATAACTGATTTCTTTACTGTTCAGAATTCTTTTTTACATAAAGACTGTAGTGTTGGGATGGATAAACGGTTTTTGGTACAAAGTTCTAGAGTGTTGGAGATAAACCATCTCTTAGTGATGATCTCTGATCAGCATCATGTCACAAACCTTAATAGTTTGTAACTTACTGGATTTTCAAAAGTACTTTTAAGAAGTTATTTTTAAAAATTCAGCATTTGTTGATACATCTGTTACATGCAAAAATAGAACTGTTAGCAATTCTGAAATGTTCTCAGAAATAATGAGACTTGGCTAAATGCACACAGTGCCTACAAGTTGATCTTTGAGGCTTCTAAGATGCACAGCTGGGTCTTGTTAATGGTGCCAGTGGAATTTGTAGCATTATCTATTTTATGACAGTCCCACACCTACTTTTACCTTATAAGGTAAAGACCCAAACTCTAAATGTCTATTATACATAGTCCTATATTTAGCAACAAAATGTGATTTTTGCAAGCCAAAAAGAAATAAGAATCCAGTCTCCAGATGCTGTTTTTGAAAGGCAGCATCTAAACAGTTGCTGGCCAATGTCATGATAATGTTGGAGAAGAGAATTTCAGCCTGTTTTCTTGAAGGCATCATATAAAGCCGGCTGCTTCTTCTCCTTCTCCTCCTTCTTATTCCTCTTCCTCTTCTTTCTCCTCCTCCTCTTCTTCCTCTTCCTCCTCCTCTCCTCCTTCTCCTCTGCCTCCTCCAGTATGAGGACTGAAAGGCTCAAATGTATAACAGGGGCTGACAGAGATGAAAGTTCAAGTGTTATAAGGACACTGATGAAGCAGTCTTCAGTTTGTATTTAAAATCCTACTCTCAAATCCTCCTTTTCTTACATTATAGGTGAATTTTCCTGGAAGTCATCAACATTTTCCTTCTGGAAGTCATTCACATTATCCTTCTACTCAACCTACTTATGATTGACACTTTAGGAAAAGCTTCTTCACTTGTGCATGGTTCTTCTTTCTCTGAGAATCATCTTGATCAAGTTGAATGCTCCACTCTATCTTGAGAGACCATTTTTTCTATGCAGTAAGATCCAACTAGCTGTAGCTGACTGGTGAAAGAACCTGACCCTTTCTGGCCTACAAAAGACTTTTTCTGAGGTTGTCTTTTTATAGCTACTCGTGTTTATTCGTTTTAAAGTTGAACAAGGCAGAAAGTTTTCACAGGAGCTACTCCTGGCTTCCTTCAATATAATTAGAACAATGTATCCAGCTAGCCGGG
Source organism: Peromyscus maniculatus bairdii (assembly GCF_049852395.1). NCBI lineage: Eukaryota > Metazoa > Chordata > Mammalia > Rodentia > Cricetidae > Peromyscus > Peromyscus maniculatus. The sequence continues at coordinate 101,478,017 of NC_134860.1, forward strand.
AGAAGAGGGGGCTGAGTTAATTTCATTCTTCTTATGGACTTATGGAGACCTAATACAGTACTAATATCTTATAGTCTTCAAATACTGGAGTATATACCCCCCCCCCTTTTCCAGATTATTTTCAGTAGGTCATCTTCCCACAGGCATTGCAATCAAAGGAGTTTCTGTTTAGTCCAGAAACCAAGAATGAGCACTTTGTTAATTAAGTACCTAGTTACCTAGTAACCACTTCTGTCCTACTCAGAAAAATTGTAGAAATTTCTCTTACATCGTTTTTATTTCACTTTGCTAAGACAGAATTCCCCAGGGACATGGCAGAAACCAGGCTTTGGTCATAAGACACTACTTCTCTCTTGTCTTTTCCCTCCTCCTTCCTGCCCTCTGTCTCTTTTCTTCCTTCTTTTAGCCCACACCATGATCTGAGGGAATTTTCCTACTCTAGCAGGGCTTTCCCTGAAGAGATGGTATTCCTAGAGACTAACCAAAGCCTAAAGCTAAAATCCAATAATGAACTGGCCCATGTTTATGAACGTTAACTTGGAAGTGGACCCTCAAAGCTGAATCAGGCTTCATACGATTAAATTCCTAGGCCACAGTTCAATGAGAACCCCTGATGCAGGTCACTCAGGTACAGGACTTCTGATTATGACCTCAGAGAGTATTTCATTTGATAAATGCCTAATGTTTTTTAGTTATTGAATTTTGCGTTCATTTTTATGCATAAAATTACTATATAACAATTATTTAAATATTTATTAAAAGACTATCAGACTTTAATTGGACTTATATATGTACACATAGATGACTGCTCATAAAGAATGAGAAAGCCATTTTAAAAGTAATGGCTTTGTAAGAGCTTTGTGTCATCATGTGTGGTCTCAATACATGATGTGAAAGAAAAACCACTGTTACATCAAAAAGGTTTATGAACTATATTAACATCATAAGCATTAACATACTTGAAAGAGTTAGAAACATTGTTGCAGACCACTGTTTACAAAACTGAATTGATTCAAATTTAGATAGAGGGAAAAGTCATTCCTTTTTGTTACGAGGTTTGCTCTTTATATAATCATGTATAAATATTTATAACATATGTACTCCCACGTATATGCATGTATAAACATAGACTCCTAAATATTTTATATTCTAGTAGGAATTACATAATTAAAAGTAAATGTAAACTAAAGTCTGACTGACCATAAACAATGAAAAAATATTGCATATTAATGATATTTTGCATTAGGAAGCCATGTTGTTTCATTTTTAAACAAACACCTATTTACAGCTCAGTGATTATTCGATGAATTGAAAATGAAGTCACTTTCTCTGACAGGGTCACATGGAGAAGTTACTACCAGTGACACTTTTTGGGTGAGTGGAAGAGGCATTAGGTAAATGACAGCAATATATCAATTACTAGAAAATATTGCACAAAGTTACTTTATAATTCATGAAAAGTTCCACCCCGGCCAACTGATTCTGCTATGTAGCAATGAATGTCCAATTTGTTTTGTGATTTTTGAGAGAATTTTCTTAATAACTTTGATTTTTTTTTTCTCAGAAACTGAATTTCCCTTTTGGACATATCAAGCCCTGAATCAAAGAAGGTATATGATGGTTGGTTTTTAGTTTACAGAACATATCTCATATGCTCTATATTATATTTATTTTCCTTGATGCTCAGATTCTTTGTAAAATTATTGTTGGATTCCACACAATTTCATATGCATTCATTTATCAAGAGACATTTGAGAGTTTACCTAACTTGTAAGTATGAAAGTATTCCTAATCCTTTTTTCCATCACATTGTTCTCCAAATCTACTCTAGGAGAGAATATACACAGCGACATTTTGAAAGTCATTTACTATATGAAAAAACACAAATCGCAAGAAGATTCTATTTAGTTCTAAGTGTTTTGCACAGTAGCATAATAAGGAAACCATAAAATAAAATTAATATGACAGAACATTCAACATTGTGCAATAGGTAGCTAAAGAAGAAATTAAAGCAGGTAGGTTAGACTATTATCACCTCTACTAAACATGTACAGATATGCTTTTCATTTCTAAGTAATCACTCTGGACTTTGTAAGTAGTGGCGGAATGCACTCACTTCCCCTAGCCTTGATTTCCTTGCAGGTGTAGTAGTTATAAAAGAAAATATCCACATACACAGCAGGGTTAAAACAGTGAGGCAGACACAATCCACACACCCCAGAATAGGTCTATTAAAGTGTTCTCAGCTGTTTTCTTATAATTCTCTTGACATGTGGTGTCAGACGACTCCTCCTTCAGTAGGAGCCCGGTGGCTTTTACTCCACTTAGTTCTTAATAGTTTCAAAGATGCAGCAGGATTTTGGTATCTTGCTGTTGGCTGGAGGATTTGGGTACATGCTGGATTTGAGGGTGTTTTCATCTAGGCCTAAATTGATAGTTCATGCTAATATGCTGATGGGAAAAAAAAGAACCTTTTTGAAGAGAATCAGTTTGTGTGATGGCAATTATTTTCACACTTGGGATCAGGATCCTTCTAGTTCTCTTATATCTAAAACTTTTCCTTGAAGATTTTTCAGTTTTTGAACGTGTTTTTTTTTTTTTTATCTGTTTTGTTTGTTTGCTTTACCTGCAGTGGAAAATCATATCCAGTCTGAATTTAGTGGCTTCCACTGGAGTCCACCAATAGAGTAGGTGGCAATGTTTCAGATAAAAAGAGGAGACAGAATCTAGCATTCTACATTTTAGGATATAAAAGATCACTATATGTAGAAGATCCAGTCTTCAAGAAGATAGAGCATTTCACCATCAGGAACTTGTGACAAGTCCTAGAAAGGGTTGTACCACTTTTTAGATGTGAATACCCTTGTTATCTGAGACTTCAAATTTGAGTTCCCAATGTGTTTTATAAAGGTTCTGTGTCACTATACAAAGATACTGACTTTTTTAAGATACAAAATAAAACACTAAATTGCCCTTTGCTAATAAAAGTAGAGTAAAACTAAGCATCTGAATGAAGAAAACACAGGATAGTATATAATCTTATAAGATAAGCATTTACAGAAATAACATCTGTTGCTGTAGGGCTTCTCTCCAGGTTCCACCAAGCCCCGCAGTCCTACAATCCACATATAAAATAATCACTCAGACGCTTATATTACTTATAAACTGTATGGCCGTGGCAGGCTTCTTGCTAACTGTTCTTATATCTTAAATTAACCCATTTCTATAAATCTATACCTTGCCACGTTGCTTGTGGCTTACCAGCGTCTTTACATGTTGCTTGTCCTGGCGGTGGCTGCAGTGTCTCCCTCCTTCTTCCTGTTTCCCCAATTCTCCTCTCTCTTTGTCCCGTGTATACTTCCTGCCTGGCCACTGGCCATCAGTGTTTTATTTATATAGAGTGATATCCACAGCAATCATCTGAGTTGTATGTAGAACCTAGTAACTATTTCCAGCTTTTAGTAATAGTTAATCATGATCTTATCCCTGATTGACAGTCATCTTGCTGGCTTATTGGCCCTCCCTGAAACATGCTTAGAGTAAGATCTTTGCCATGATTAGCATTTAGCTTCTAAGACTTCTGTGCCACACTTCAAAGGTCTCCTGAGCAGTTTGTTTTGTTATTGGATGGTGTGGGTTACTCAAATGGATGGTATTTGTCCTAAGTATGTGACTTTTGGAAATTTGTGGTATTTCTTAGTATCTTCTATATAGTTCCATCTTCTAAAAAAATCTGAAGACAAAAAAGAAAAAGAAAACAGACCTACAGCATTTCTCTCTTAAAAATGTAAGATGATTACTTATGGCCACTTAAAGTGAACTTATTCCTGTTATTGTCGAATATGTCTCTGCACATTAATACTTATCTCTGGTTAGAAGCATTGGCTGGTATTGCTCAAATTATGAAATAAATTTTTATAGGTTTCTACAACATGAGATATTTTTCACAGCTTTCTACAGCATGAGGTATTAATTCATAAACTGAGTTTTATGCAACTGTGTCCTGGAAGATTCAGTTCTGTTTCTCATCTATAAAATAAAACAGATTCACACCACAACACAGTTTGATCCAAATGTAACTATCTAGGTGGGTTATATCATCAGAGAAAAAAATGAAGAAAAGTCAATGGAGGACATGGTAAGGATATACACAAGCATGCCAAGGAGAGAGAGAAACACACACACACACACACACACACACACACACACACACACACACACACACACTAACAGAGAGACAGAGACAGAGACAGAGAGACAGAGAGAGACAAAGAGACAGAGACAGAGAGACACACAGAGGGAGAGAGCCTGCACTCCAAACACTGCTTCTGAAGAGGAAGGATGAAAAGCCTTCACGTAGGAGAGGATGTTGCTAGGACTGTAGCCCAAAGATAAGCAGAGACTCCAGAGCAAACAGGACACCTAAGACAGTTATTCTCTTTCCAGAATTCCAGTGTCTGTTCCTTTAGTCAAGACAAGGCTACAACCCTCTTTGTAGTCTAGACTGGTCTTGAATTCATGGGAATGCTGCTACCTCAGTCTCCTGAGCACTGGATTATGGTAGTGAGCCTCCATGCCAAGATTAACGCTTCACAGTTCTAGTTTATTAAAATCAAATAAAAGCCATATAAATTTGATATTTGCTCACATATCATTAAAAGGTGAGACCATTGAGTCTCAGGAAAAGTAAAGTCTGTGCCTCTGTCTTTAACACAGTGAATGAAAGGCAGACCCAGAGCTTGAGACCACTGTCCATCTATCTCCAATCTTATGCTCTCAAGGGTTTTAGTCTAACTTGGGTTGACACAGCATAATTGGGTCTACCCTCAGCTCCTTTGCCTGGCTTTTATTGACACACTTTTTGGAAAGGATAATAACTATAGCTCAAACAAAAAATACTAAGTGAATAGTTCAATAATTGGTGTTTGCCAAAGTAGTTTTTCTCTTAATCCTTTTTTAGACACAGCTCAACTTCAGTGTTTTAGTTGTACAAATTTTTAGTATAGTTTCATTCTCTTTATGATTAAAACAATCAAACCAGGAAGCAAAAGGACCTTTGGAGAGCAACCAGTAGTCATAAATCTGTCAAGACCGAGTATAGGAGGCATCACACCAAAGAGACAAGCCTTTATGTTCTGCCAAATATTGAAGCATACAAATATCCCCTTGCGCTGCTCATGTATATTTAAGAAATGGTGATGACATGGGCTATTTTGATAGCTCTTCAAATTCCTTTTTTGGAATTATTTGTTTCTGTAATCCTATAATACTAACAACCCATGCTCATTCCCAAACACCTATAGATATCACAGATAGTGTAGAGTTCTATATTTAACTTGGGAAACATTTATTCTTGTGAGTAGAAATGAGATTGGTTCCCTGAATTTATAAATTATAAAACTTATCCAGCTTCTCTGAGATTTGATGTTGTCCTGTGTGTATTTGTTAAAATAATACACTTTTCTGTCAAGATGTTGGGAAGTTTCAGTGGAGTCATGAGTGAGACTACTTTGGACATTGAAGATATTTCAAGATATTCACTTTTAAGAAATATCATGTAGATTAAGCATGATAAAGTAGCTAAACTATTTAGGTATAAATAAAATCATGCAACACTCTTCTTTAGACATTTTTATGTTATGCTAGTGCATTGCTCTTATAATTCTTATGTACAGTTCTATGTTCTTTTGGAACGTGCACTGTGTTGCTCTTTGCCATTGTTTCAGATAATTGTTTATTAATTTCCTCATGACTCGCCCAAGCACATGCTTGCTGAGTTGTAGATGCTACACTAGGCTCTGAGATTGTATGTGCAGAAGGGAGCAGACACAGGTGGTGATGTGTGATGAGACAATTTTCATAAAGATATTAACAATTGAGCTGTAACAGATGAACAGACTTTCCTGGTGAAAATACAGAGAATTCCAGAAAAAAGTGGAGCAACTTGATGTGAATCTCTGTTATAAAATCCCGTAAGGTTCATAAGCAGCTTACTTTCAGGGTGACTGAAGTGGAAAGTGAAAGAGGGGCGCAGAGTGTAGTAAGTTTGCAAAGGTTGACATTGAGGATCATGGACCAGAGGTTCCAATGTGCAAGTTAAGGGGACTATGGCTTACCTCTTAGCTATGGAAAGCACAAGACTAACAAGAGGAAGCATGAACAGAGTCATGGATCAGAAAAATATATAAAGCTAGAAGGAGTATGGACAGGTACATATTGGGTGAAGGGGCTGTGATGCACAGAGTGTAAAGATACCAGTCTATGAGTATTATGAAGTGACTTTGTACTTGAAAGGGGGCTGGTTGGAAACTGCACAGGTGATTTACAATGTGTGTGCTGAAGGAAATGAGAAGAAGAATCTAAATGCTGTTCTGATGTCTTTGATATTATTCAGAGAGAAAGTGTGGACATTTTGAAATAACTATGAGGTTCTTCTAGTCTTGAAAGACTTTAATTTGTAATGTATAGAAAATATCCAGGTGTGACATCCAGTCTAAAATTGGAGTTGTGAGTTCAGAGCTCGGGACAAAGGTCTTAGATGCAGATAAATGTTTAAGAAGTGCCAGCAAAGGCTCACTCCATGAGATGGAACCCGCCTCCGACACTGCTTGGGTGGCCAAGAACTTGAGACTAGGTAGGTTAGGACCTAGGGTAAAACCAAATACTACTGTTCTGCTATGGGGACATAGCAATAAAATGATTCCTAATGACATTCTGATATACGCATAGATCAGTGCCTTGCTCTGCAGTCACCAAAGAAGCGTCCTTTTGCAGCAGAAGGGGACAAATACAGAGACTCACAACTGCACAATATGCGGAGAGGGAGAGACCTTGGCACACCCAGCCCCAAAAGGGAGGTCTCTATCAAATCCCTCCTCTCAGAGCTTAGAGGTGGAAAAATCATAAGATCCAGTGGGATGGAAGATACCAAGCAAACAAGGCCTTCTGAATCTACAGGGCTGACACATAAATGAGCTCACACAGACTGTGGCAGCATGCACAGAGTCTTCAGTGTTCTAAGCCAGGTGGGGTCCTAGTGCTGAGAGGGAAAGTGGACAAATACCTCCATCCCTAATCCAGAAGCTAACTCCAACTCATAAATGCTTGCAAAGCAAAAAGTAGTTTTTTCCCCCCAATGGACTCTGACTGGGTATACAAGCTACTCTTAATGACAAGCCTCATGCCCAGCAGTAGATGGCCAACACAAATCAAACTCAATGGTGTTTTATTCTTTGTCCCAGAATGCTGTGTCAGAGCATTTTAGTTTTTTTTTTTTTTAACCTTACAGGTTTTTTGAATACTTATTGTGGTTTTCTCTCTGTGTGAACATGCTTGTCTCTATGTCTGTATGTGTTTCTTTTTCTTTTTTTCTTGTTTATTTTTCCTATTCAGGTATGTTTGTTTTTACTTAATCTTATTTTATTTTATCATTATTTTTAGGTGGCCCTTTGTTTTATAATAAGAGAAAGAAAGAAAGGGTGTAGATTTCAGAGGGAGGAGAAGTCGGGAGATTTGGGAGGAGTTGCGGAGGGGAAATCATAATCAGAACATATTTTATGAAAAATCTATTTTCAATTAAAAAATAGAAGAACGAAAGTATCAGCAATACATTGGATGATATTGTCTAGGACAGTTGTGGAGAGTGACTGCCAAATACACTCTACAAAAAGGAGTGAAAACTCATTGAAGACGAGGGAGGGGAGTCAGAAATGACAAAGAAAGGGAGAGAATTAAGAAGCGGCCAGAGATTTATCAGGATAAGCACGGAGAAGTGCACGGGTTATTTTCTTAGCTCCTAATAAGCACTCTTAATCACTTCTAGAAGAAGGATTTCCTAAAAAAAAAAAAAAAAAAAAAAAAAAAAGAGGTAGCATGCTTTGTACTTTCCATGTTCCAAAAAAAATACTTTTATTTATGTGTATGTATGGCTGCCTGCTAGTCTGCATGTGCAGTGTGTGTGTGTGTGTGTGTGTGTGTGTGTGTGTGTGTGTGTGTGTGTATGTGTGTGTGTGGTGTCCAGTGCCCATGGAGGCCAGAAAAGAAAAGTGGATGCTTTGGAACTGGAGTTATGGGCAGTTGTGGGCTGCCATGTGGTGCTGGGAACTGAGCCCAGGCTCACTGCAAGACCAGCAAGTGCTCCTGAACTCTCAGCGATCTCTGCTCCTGACCTTCTCTCTGTTGAGGGAAATACATATCGGGAATCATTAGTATTTCAAAGAGGTCCCAGCTGTTTGGAGGAAGGATGGTCATCAGAAGTGGTTGATGTTCAATTGAATACTGTCAACATTTTCGTTTGTGTCATTTTCATGATGTTCACAAGATTCCTTGTTTTCGAGCATACTTCTCAAAAATCATTTAACAATTTTATAAATGAAGAAATTTTTCTTCTACAGAAAAATGAGACCAAAAGTGGAATAGGCAAACTGGAAGAGAACCATGGTTTAAACTTTAACAAAGGATTTAGAGATTCTTATGAGTGTGTACAGAGGGTCAGAACAATTATTTTAGTGAAACCCATTTTACACTTAATAAATCCTCACCCAACATTTACTCGAGTGAAAAAGTAAGCAAAAGCCTTGGTGAGCATACCAATATAGTCACATACAATGCCATGTTGAGTTAAGGAGTAGCGTGCAAATTTAGTGTTATATTGAAATTTCACAAGTGTCACTTGAAAAAGAGGAGGACAGAAGGGTCTGTCGATACTGTTATTGCAGTCTGATGATATCTGCACTCATGCTTCATTAGATGTACTTGGTGCTCTGTGTTATCTCAGAGTCTTCACACAAAACTCAAGGAACTTGAGTGGATGGCCTTCACACTAACCAGTAGTTCACATAGGCTTCTCAGATATTCCAAACACATTTCCACAGTATTTCTGTTTCTTTGATTGCAATGTGTAATAAGGGAGGATGTTTGGATCATTTATTGTAACAGTCATCATAGATATCAGCCAGGTAAGTGTCATAATATAAACAATTAATAATAGAAGCAACCTTTGAAATGACTATTTCAAAGTTAGTATCTATTTAGTTTGTATCTCTTTTAGCTTGTATCTTGCATCCAGATACAAACTAAAATAATGGTGTTTTTCTATTGATTGAATGTTTCTAGATGATTTTCATTGTGCTGATTTAAATCAGTGGAGAAAGGAATTCTAGAAAGCAAGCACTCTAGAAATCCTGTTTTCTAAATATACAAATTTTTTCTTATAATAGTCAACTATTTTAATTTATTCTATGCTCCCTATATTAATAAACAATCTTAGTTGGAGAATATTATGTGTGTACAAAGATCTGATAATAAATTATAGATTGGTATTAGTACTATAAATTTTCTTTCTTTGGTGGCAATGATTATCTTGCCCTTTAGAACAATATGAGTCCAAACTAGAAATGATGTCCTACCTTAGGCTATTGCTTCATATTGTGGTTTTATATTCTAGTCAAGTAACATGATCTTCTACAAAATCCATTCTTCATTAACTTGTCTGAGAAAAAGATTTTAAAAAAATCTTGTGGAGTAACATTTTACTGTAGGGACAACTGGGAACAACTTACACATATTATGTCTGATATGTGTACAGACTTGAACTTGGAGGTTTTGACACAGTTTGTTGGAGTAGAAGTCCATATAGGTCTTAAAACCAATGACACTAGAAAGTCTAAACGTTAGTGTTAAGGGAGATCTCCATTGCAGCAGAGGTTTCTTACATGCTCGTGGATCCCTTTGTGTATATAGGCATGTCCACTGTTCTGTTGAAACGTTTTTGAGCCTATGTAATTGTTCACATACTCTCACTTATTGTGGTGAATTTACCAGTGTAAGCATTTCACAAATAGCACGTAAGTTGTGTTTTTGAATTGAAACTTGGACAGACATTTTTCAGTTTTAGTATTTTAAAGTCGCCAACTGTATTTTCTACATTTAAAACCTCAAAGCTTCATTACATTTTATCGCACCTCATTCCCAGCCTTTACCACGCCTCATTTAATTAGTGTTGGTTTTTCCTCGTGGAAGCTTCAATTTCCCCTTCATTTTCTTAGTTTCTCTTCGTGGCCATTTTCAGCTTCTCTATTTGCCTCCCGACCCTAGGATCAGAAACATATACTCTAGTTTGAGTTCAGATAACACATTCTTTGTTATTTTTAAAAATGTAAACGGATTTTTAAAAGAATATTCCAACCTATAAAAACAATCACCAGGACTTTACTGAATCCCTATACTATTGTGTATTTCTTTTATATTGAAATAAAATCAAGGAAAGCACAGGAAGATCCACTGAAGATCCACAAAACTGCAATCCTAACATGGTAGGTGGTCAGATTCAGGCTAAACAATCACTTAACAGAATCTAAACAGTCAAGATTATGGGGCAATATGTTTTATTTCACACTTACTCAAACAGACTGGGTGAAAGACTGTCAAGTGATATCTTTAAATTTCATACTTGATTTACATTATGCAAAACTGTCAATCATATGGAGAAATTTAGAGGCTATATGACTGGACAGGGTGGCAACCAATCAGGCTAAGCTACAGCCATACCCTCCTAAGGGAAATCTCATTTAAAGGATGTTAGTGGATAATTGACCTTGAATTTTGAGCCAGTGTCAGGTAAGGACCTCGTTATTAATGGCATCTGTTTCCTGAATGTGTCTAATATGTTTCTATAGATATATGTGGCGGCTGTTAATGTTGCAATCATATAATTCAATGAATTTTATTAACTTACAGGTCCCAGTACAAGCTTAACCTTTTTCCTTCTCTCATCAGACTGACAAGTGTTTACAATGTATAAAGTATACTGTATAAGGTACATCTTAAAAGAAATTGGCACTCACAAGTTAAGATAAATTAGGTGTGTGTAAATTTTGATGAAGAGCAGGCATGGTAACTACATAACCAAAAACTGTCTAGTTCAGTGATAGAGACTCTGAAACATTGAATAGACTCCTGATATTGTTATCACTAATTAAAGAGAAAGAGGGTCTGAGAACGTGTGTGCCTGGAAGTTAGGATATCAACATTTACCCAAGGGATGGGAGCCAGCCTCAGAAGCTAGGGTGACTTTCATCTATTTACTTAGTTGTGAGGCTGAGCTGTAAAAGCCAGTAACAAAGCACCTTGTCATAGCTACCTGTAGTAAAGAAAAAAGAATTGTAGGCAATTGCATTTGGGTTGGGAAATTTGCAGTTGTGAAGCCTTGTAAGGCTCACTCCATGGATAGATATAGAGGTGAAACTTGGAACATGTTGTCTTTTAACTTATTTTGAAATTGATACTCTTAAAAACAAAAACCACACACAGGAGTATACACACAAAGGTAGTCACTTATGGTTTTGTTTTTTTTGTTTTTTGTTTTTTTGTACTAAAACTACTAAGTGTACTGACTCACAAGACAGTAATGTGGGTTTTAATTTGTATAGGAAACTATACATTTTGCTGACTTTTAAGAAAATACTACAAAGCATGTTACCAGCCAGGAAAAGGCATGCTACGAAGAGATGCAGCAGGCATCAGGGTCAGGCTCCTTTTCCATAAGAGCTGTGTGGTTATCAGACTATGAAAACTACTGGCACAATTCATTTATCCTACTTGTGAAATTTAATGTGTACAAATCCTGACACCGGATGGAATCACTAATGATTATAAACATTAGTTTTAACATTAGACTTGCTTGAGGCCAATATCTGACTTTTATATGTAAAGATATCAACAGAATTCAAATGCAGAACTCTCACAGAGAAAACACTCACTCACTTCCCTATTGAGTGGTTGCTTCCTAAAGACAAGACCAGAAACCTTCCGATAAGACAAACTAAAGCACCAGCGCATAATCCTGGAGAATGCTGTACTCAGCTTTTTCTTCATTGTGTGGTGGGGAGGGGAGGTAGATGAGAGGGGAAGGAAATGATGCATTTGGCATGTTCTAAGGCAAGATATGTCATCACTTTCAATGGCTTAGAAATTTGACAAATACAGCTATCAACACATAGGAAAGAGTTTATATTTAATATCGTTTCCTTTGGAAATTTCTGGTTTTCCAGCTAAGATATGACCCACAGCTAAGTTGTTTTTGTTCACTGTGATTGATTGCTGAGTTCATACATCACTTGTCTCTCCTGCTCTAAGAAAAAAAAAGAAACCATTGATTTCAGCTCTATGACAGTGGCAGCATGTGTCACTGTAGATGATAACTCGGCCATAGAATGTTAGCCTGAGTCTGCAGAGACCGATACACAGAGCACAATGACAGGAATTCAAGTGAGCGTGGAGCAGAGTTTGAACTTCCCCAGAGATAGTTGGGTGGACGATGAGGAAACGCATTGACGTTCTTAGTGATGTATTTATGACAGTTTGTACTCCCGCCTCTGTGCCACTGCTGCATGGCCATTGTTATTTCCATGAAAACCACACTAAGCAGTTTTGAGTTTATACACGTGGTTTATGTCACGCTTGCAAGAGTGAGAAATGGTTCTTTAAAGCAAGCATTGACTTGAGAAAAAAGTTTAAAGAAGTTCTGTGAGAATACAGGAACACAGTGTAAGTGCACTCTTAAAAATCCCTAGTGTAATTATCTGAGCTTTTCTGAATGTCAGGATAGATATTGCATTAAAGCTAACATTTGATCACATCTCTGAGCACAACAAATGATGAGCCCATTATTATAAGGACTTCCTGTAAAATAATAATAACAATCATTTCCTTGATTTATGTTGCATCCATCTAAGAATAGTGAGATTGGTTTTTATGGGCTTTCATGTTGGACAACCACCTCAGGCCACTGAAAGATAAATTAAATTCATTTTTTTTTTTCGAGACAGGGTTTCTCTGTGTAGCTTTGCGCCTTTCCTGGAACTCACTTGGTAGCCCAGGCTGGCCTCGAACTCACAGAGATCCACCTGGCTCTGCCTCCCGAGTGCTGGGATTAAAGGCGTGCGCCACCACCATATGCAAATTTCTAAGCTTGCTTAGTAAAGTAAGTCTGGTGAACCCAGTTTTCATAACCATAATTAGAAAGAAATAGTACTAATTAAGAATACTTGACTGTTTTTGTCCTAAAGATAGCTAAACCTTAAGCATACTGATCCCTGATCATGATTTGTAAGCTAAACTCAAAGGTTTTTTGTCTTCAGATGTTAACCCCTCCAGTGCTCCCCAAAGTTCTTGATGTAAAAGGCAAAATCTTCTAGACAGAAAAATTTCACCCACAGCTCTTTACCTACTTATTTTTATTTTATTATATTTTTATTTAAAACACTTTTTAAATTTAAATGTATTCTGATCATATTTTCCCCTCCCTCAAATCCTTCCAGATCCTCTCCCTCTCCCTACCCACCTAACTTTAAGTTCTTTCTCCCCAAACAAACAAAAAGCCAAGTCAGCAACCCCCCAACAAAGAAAACAAAATAAAACCAGGACACAAAAAACCACCAAAGTGTAACCAAATGCACACACACATATGTGCACATGCATACACACTCCTGTGAGTGGAGTCCACTAAATGTTGGTCAACTACTCCTGGACATGAGGCTTGCTCTGGACTTGTTGCTGTACTCAGTGTTACTCCACTGGAGAAAACTGATTTTTTTTCAAAAGCTTATTTTGAAAGATGCTGTCAGGACCTTGCTGGGGCTGGCCTTGAGTTCACTCTGTAGTTTTGATCTACCTCCTATTTGTGATCCTTCTGACTCAGCTCTCTAAATGGCTGGAATTAAAGGTTCTGTACCACCTGCCTGTCTCCACTATATTTTTAGAGATAAGCTATAACTTAATTGTGGGAATTTTATACAATACAGAACAGAAAAAACTCAATGTCAAATTTTGGATCTTAAAATAAAAACTACTTTGGATTTACTAATTGTATTTTTTATGTGTATGAGTGTTTTGCCTGCATGTCTGCGTACCACATGTGTGTCTGGTGCCCTTGGATGTCAGAAGTGGGAAGTTCAGATTCCCTGAAACTGGAGTTAGGGGTGGCTGTGAGCCACTATGTGGGTGCTGAGAACTCAACCTCAGTCTTCTGCAAGGGTAACAAGTGCTTTTGACTATTGAGTCATCTCTTCACCTCCTATTACTTTTTAAAAATAAATCCATATTTAACCTTGCCCTTTAAAAACTGCTTTCATTTGTGGTCATAATATTTCCATTATTATTTTACAAGAGCTATTTCTATATGCTGGATATCATTAGAGATTCTATTTTTTATATTCTTCTCATTTGTGGTATCATTTTTCCCCCTCCATTGGGGATTACAACAAGGAAGCGGCTTGCACATGCTAGGCAAGTGTCCCGTGAGCCTTACAAACCATTAATTCCTCGTTCTTTCCTGATTCTAATTGCATGCATCTTTCTAAATGCATCTGGGGTTGATTATAGTGAACTTTAAGAAGCAAAAATATAACTTAATTTTCAACACTAAATATAGGTTTTTACCCACCCAAGACCATGTGTTGAATAATCTATTCATGCTGAACCAAATTTCAAAAGAAAATTGAGTGAGTTAGAAGAAAACTGGCACAACAAAATAAGAAACAGACAAAAAGCAGACAGTTTCTTCTCCCAGAACAGAGAGAGAGAGAGGAGAGAGAGAGAGAGAGAGAGAGAGAGAGAGAGAGAGAGAGAGAGAGAGAGAGAGAGAGACTTGAAGATTCTGTTAGGGATTGCAGAGAGGTCAGGGGTCAAAGGAGGAGGCAGAATGGGACTGAAATCCAGGCCCCTTGGTGTGCTGATCTCAGGAATCTGAGCATTACGTAGGAAGCTACATTGTTAGAGTCCATGGTGATTTTGATTCCTAGTGTTTCATAGTGTTCACCCTGCTATCCATGCCAATTAATCAAGAGACAAAGTATAGAACCAGAACAAGTTACAAGGAGCTATTACAGTAAACTAGGGGACTATTATGTTACATAGAATACTCAGAAAAGCAGAACAGAAAAAAATTATAATTTTAAGGCAGGAATTACCAGATATGAGATTATCAGTCCTACGTGACAACAAATAAACTAGGGAAGAAATTCTTTCTAAATGACAATAATGACAAATAGTATATGACAGATGCTGTGTGCAAAAGAAAGAAGGGGTTCCCTTTCATCTGGTAAGGTAGAAGTCAGTCTGCTGTGTCGGAAGCCCTGCAGTGGAGTGGTGGTGATACAGAAGCCATATGCCAGGGAGAATTCCTCAGGTAGGTATCTCTGGTAGGATCTGCTGGTCATCTCTCATTGTCTTTGGAGCTATGTAATTCACATAACTACCAGAAAGCTGATACCTATCACCTCTGCCCTGACCTCAGTTGTTGGATCCAAGGGCAAGACTCTGAGCAAGTAGGCCCATTTTCCCATGATACAGCAGTTTCTCCATGTTTCCCGGCGGGGGGGGGGGGACGACGACAAGCTAAACCAATGGCTTCCTTTTCTAAAGGCTTTAATATGCATATGCATTCTAGCAAACAGAGCTTAGGCCCCTCTGGATGGAAAAAAAAAAAAACCCTGCTATGATTTGTATTTGTGTTTCCTACCAAATTCATAGCCAAAATATATCCAAATCCAAAAGCATAATTCCCAGTGTGGGCACGCTTCCTGGTAAGACTCTTTTGGGGGTGATTAGATCATGAGGTGGAGCTCTCTAGAATGGGATTTATGTCTTGTTGATGGCTGAGGAAACAAGGGTTATCTCTTTCCTCTGTGTAAGGACATAGAGAACATACTTAAGTTTATGAATTATAAAACAGCCCACGTCAGAAATTGAATCTGCCAATGTCGTGGACTTGAATTTCCCAGCCCACACCAGCATTTTGTTGGTTGTATACCACTCTGTTTACAGTGCTATGTGTAGAGGTTCTGATGTACCAAGGCAGACGTTGTACATTGTAAAGCTCAGAAGCCTACTTTCCTGCCACGTTAAGAAAGCCGTTGTGTATCGCAAAGTGAAGCCAATCCGGGGAGGTGTAGAGACCAGTTGGAATCCAAGGTTCATGCTGGGGTACATTCTATGGGTTTGGATGCATGATGGCACATATTTGTCCAAGAGTCTTCATCCTGCTTTATTGTTGTTCCTTTTCTAAGTTCATGAAGTGTCCTTTGCTCTACATTCTTGGAGCATTTTTCCCTTAAGGCATGAATAGGCCAGCACAAGGAGATTATCATTTCTAGTCATTGTCAAAATACCAGACTGCCTGACTCAGATTCATTGGAAGTGCTCATTTCTCTACACAGTCTCTAATCCGGTCCCACGAATATTCTCTTATTTTCCTCAAAGACTTGGAGATGCTTGTACACCTCTGTTTAGGTTGCTAGTGAGCATCCTTAGTAAAGCCAACTTTCTTTGTCTGGAGACTCATCTCTCTGGTATTGATATTCCATGTGAAGAGCTTCTAAACCTAGGCCTGTAATGTTTATCATTGTACTGTCAAATAGAGTTACTTTGCTACTCTGACTATTCTCTGAGCAATATCTATTCTCTTTATACTGGTAACCATACTGTCTCTACAGTTTTAGTATTTTGTGAATGTCATATAGTAGTCAGTATTTGCAGATACTGGTCCTTTTCTATTATAGACATACACTTAAGCACCCTTCACATATTCTTCTGGTTTGATATTTCATTTGTTTTCATTATAATAATGAGTCAGTTGTACCACACTTGTATGTTCTCTTCTATTCTCTATTGGTATGGGTATTTTGCTTGCATGTGTGTATGTATACCACATGTGCCTTGTACCTGTAGAAGCCAGAAGAGATCATTGGATATTCTGGAACTAGAGTTACAGGTGATTTTGTGAACCTTCAGATGGGTGCTGAAAATTGAACCCAGGTACTTTTAAAGAACAGCTAGTGCTCTTAATTACTGAACTTTCTCTTCACCTGGGTACCACACTTTATATGTTCAATTACTGAAGAAGATACGTTGTAAACATCCAGAAGCCATTTTTTGTGTGTGTGTGTATGTTGCGTATGCTCACATATAAGGCTTTATCATATCTGGATAAATAACAAGAAGCAGGATTACTGGGTCATGTAATTTTATATGAAACTGCCAAACTGTTTAACAATGTGTTCACACTGTTTTTCACCCCTTCTGATGATGCGAATTCCTGTTGCTGTACATCCCATTCAACAAGATTGACTATGGTGTTGAGAATAAGAGACTGTAGAATGTTCAGCCTTAAAGTGAGCATATATACTACATTCCCCTTCCTAAGCCTCAGGGATCGCCAAAAGATGGCGGTAAAAAGAACGCAAGAGCCAGACGCAGTAGACAACCACAAGGAGACATTTTCTGAACACAGCAGGGCAGCTGCACATATGAACTCGGAGTGGTTGTGAAAGCATGCACAGAATTTGTGCAAGCCCAAGCCAGACCAAATTCCAGGATGGAGAAGGGAGTTGGGCACACAATCCCACCCTTTGCCATAGAAATAACGACAATGATTAGCTTCCGGGAGAGGAGGGAACAGTTTTCTCTGAGTGTGTAACACTGCTTACGCCAACCATGCTCCACTGGAAGACCAAATATCTAAGAATATTTGGGCAGCATAAATTATTCTTAAAGGTTTAAAAATGACACAAAATTGGGTGGGTACGGAAGTGGGGTGGACCTAGGAAGAGTTGGGGAGAAGAGTGAATATTATCAAAACACATTGCACAAAACTCTCAAAGAACCACTTAAGGAAAAAGAAGACAACAAATTAGAAAAGGGTTGGTATTTCTGTAATAGTCTCCATCTGTTGCAAAAAGAAGCTTCTTTGATGAGAAATGAGAGCTACATTTATCTATGGGGACAAGTATTCAGAATATAGCTAGAAATAATACTGGTTTAGGAAAGTGGCTTAGCAGGTTCTTCTCCAGGGTCCATGAGGCAGATGGCCAGGATTATAGTACCAGACATGAATATCCACCTATGGAACAGGCCACAGGTGAGAATATCTTAAGAGTGTCCAGAGAGATCGATCCACGAAGAGGGCACAGCCAATAGGGAAGTGTACAGAGAAAATGAACTATTTGCTCTCTGGATAACATGGAAAAGTGATTGAGAAAGAATTGAAAGAAGAAATATGTTGAACATCTATCAACAAGTACAGTCTAGAAAAATCAACGAGTATGGGTGGACTAGGAAAGAGGATATAGAACAAATGTAGGTAGAAGAAGAAAAAGAAACATACTGCAAAAGTTTCAAAAGAATGAATTTGCCCAAAAATAGGGCCTGAGATGTATTCATGGAATTATGTACACAAGTCACTCTGTGACTCCATAAATTTTTCATCGTGTCATATTCACAGATTTCAAAGTGGCTCACATATTTGCTAAATCTTTGTCTATTTGATTATCCAAGTCCTCAAGAAAAGTGAACAGATAGGAAAGGCTCTCTGCAAAAAGCTAATTTCACTAAAAATTAAAGTGCTATATTTACTGTTCTAGAGTGAAAAAGTATTCTGGATGAAGAAAATTTTTATTGAGACTTTCTAAAATATTATACACATGTTTTTAAAACAGAAAGCCAATTTTACCCTTAATCTCATGATGCCCTGAACCTCAGATGCTGCTTGTCAAATCAAGGGGCCCTTGTACTGCTGTGTAGGTTAATAGTGTACACTCTGCGAAGATACTCATTTTTATGGATGTGCTGGGGAGGCCATGGCCCCAGGCAAGCTACATTCCTCTGGGCTTGACACAAGTAGGGCTTTATGGAAAGTATTCTTTAACAGTTAGTGGACCGAGTAAAACTTACAAAATGAGCCCGACACAAGGCAGCTTAGTCCTCAACGGGCAACCTCATGGCGTCTCAATCAGCACGGCCATCTCAAAAGACAGAGTTCTAAACCATGAGAGAAAGATGTATTTCCTATTTTTTCAACAATCTTGCTATTTGGTTGCAGATTTTTACAGGTATTTTTAGTAACCAAAATTTAAGATTTAGGATGCTACCTGAACACCGCATAGTTATAGATTTTTTTTTTTCCAAACCAAGTTTGGCTTAGAAGGATTTGCAATAACCAGTCTTAAGGAAGCACAGTAACCTAGTAAATGCCTTCACTAAAATTTGAAATAACCCATTTCGGAGTAGTTGACACTATTATTTTCATCCAACTAAATAATCACTACAAACACAATGCATTGTATTTTAGGATAAAGAAGGACCTAAGACGAAAAGTAGGTGTATCATAATTTAGAATAAAATATGTAAATATGTATTTATATATTATAATTTATATGTTTCAATACTCAACCACAGAATACCTCTTCAGGGAAATAAGTTATTCTTAAAAGACTAGTGGATTAGAATACACAAAGAGAATGATTTGGTACCCACAGGAATCAACATGGCATCTTCAGATGAACAAGGAGGCTGTGTTTTCTATACTAATGTCAAATTAGGGAGGAATGAAATGAATAAATTGGGCCCAAATGCAAAGCTTTAAAAGTCAGAGAAAGTACCTGAAAAGTGTCCTAGGATAGCATGTGTTGGTAGGATTGGAGGAAGACCAATGTAGTGAACCCCGAGGAGTAGGTCTGGGCAATGTTATAAGACTACCAGGTGGGAATGCACTTTATGAGTATAGGGAACAAGAACTAGAGACATATTATTTGTACTGAGTGACTTTGACTATGACAAAGGAAAAGGAAGCACAGATACTCAGATCACCTCAGAGCCAGGCACAGCAGAACATGCATTTGTGACATGGAGATGGGAAGATAGAGACTTTGAGGTTGGCTTGGGCTACAGAAGACCTCCTCTAAACAAAACAAATCACCAAGCAACAAAACAAAACCCCCAAATGAAGAAACAAATAAGAATCAGTTCATAAGAGAAAAATGAACTAATTTTTCTTTAAATTGATTTTGTGTTTAAAAAAAAAGGTTATCCTTCTTAACCTTAAATATATTCTAAATCTTATTTGATGAAGAATTCCAAACATATATAAAAATAGAGTATTGCAATGGGACCCCAGTGTACCCATAATTTAGCCTACTAGTAGGCAGTGCTGCTCTGCATTTTTAACATCCTGGATTCCCTATTTTTATTCACCATTTGCCACTCCAACTTTGTGTATCATTTGTTCCTTTGCTTGCTTGCTTGCTTCCTTGTATATAGAAAGAATACTTATCACAAGCTCTACTCTCTTAGTGCACAATACCTTATTATCAAGCTACAAACACTAGACTGTGCAGCAGATATCTGGAAGTAACTCTTGGCGTATAATTGCAACTGTACACTCACCAAACAGCAATTTCTCACACCCCTCTCTTCCACCAACTACAGGCAGCCATCTTTCTATTGTCTGCTCCTATATTTTGAACTGTCTCAGGTGTCCCATGTAAAAGGCACCCTGTTGTATGTATCCTCTTGTGAGTAACATATCACTTAGAAAAACATTCATCAGAACCATCCATACTGTCATGAGCAATAATAGAATTTCCCTATTTTTGAAGGATGAATCCATTGTACTTGTGTATGTTTTATCTGTCATTTCACCTACCGGGAACACTCCTCCCCTCAGATCTTGGTTATTGCTAATTTTCCTGCAGTGAACATGAAAGGTAAGGTTCATTATCATGATTAATTTAATTGCATTTGGGTAGATACCATGGAAATTCAATTCTTGGCTGGTTCTAGCAGGTGTCTCCATACTGTTTTCCATTACAGCTGCACTATTTTGTGGTCCTCTCCACAGTATATTGGAATTTCAGTTTTTCACGCCTCTGACAACACTTGTCTTTGGTCTTCTTGGTAATAACCACACTAGTAAGAGTGAAAGAGAATCTCATTGTTGTTTCAGGGGAATCAGTTAGGTCAAGCATCTTTTTATAGACTTGCTGGTCATTTAATATTTCCTTTGGAAAACTGAAAACCCCATTCTCTTCCCAATTTAAAAACCTCAGTACTTTGAAAGCTATTGAATTTGAGAAGTTCTTCATATATTTTTGATACCCCAAAATCATGTATCAAATTTACAAATGTTTCTTATTCTTTTCTCTACCAAAACTTTTAGCTTGATGTAATCTCTCTTGTCTTTCTTTGCTTTTCTTGTCTCTGTCTTTGGCATCATATCCAACAAATCATTACTAATTCAGTTACCTGATATGAAGAAAATATTTCCCTATGCTTTCTTCTAAGGGCTTTATAATAACTTTAGTTTTGTGTTTAAGTATTTAATCCAATTTGAATTGACTTTTGTGTGGTGTAAGAATCCTGTTTCATTCTTATGCTTTAGACTATTGTTTCTCTAATACCTTTTGTTGGGGAAACTGTTTTTCATTTTACACACTTTTGTCACACATGTTGAAGATTGTGGTGATATTGTGTTCCCCGAAACATTGTGCATGCGAATAAACTTATCTGGGGTCAGAGAATGGAACAGCCATAATATTAAACATAGAGGATAGGCAGTGGTAGCACATGCCTTTAATTCTAGTATTCCAGAGGCAGAGATCTACCTGGATCTCTGTGTGTTCAAGGATACAGCCAAGCATGGTGACTCACGCCTTTAATCCCTAAAAGTGAGTCTTTAATCCCACGGAGTGATGGCAGAAAGCAGAAAGGTATATAAGGCGTGAAGACCAGAAAATAGAATCTTTTGGCCTGGTTAAGCTTTTAGACTTTGGAGCAACACAGTTCATTTGAGAGGCATCCAGTCTGAGGAAGCAGGATCAGCTGAGGAATTGGAGAGGTGAGGAAACTGTGGCTTGTTCTGCTTCTCTGATCTTCCAGTATTCACCCCAATACTTGGCTCCAAGGTTTGATTTTATTAATAAGACCTGTTAAGATTCCTGCTACAGAAGATCAGTGCAGTTTATAAATATGAGTTTATTTCTGAGATCTAGAAGCTCTTCCATTGGTCTGCATATCTGTATATGATGTTATTTATTTTACTTTACTTTCAGTCATGCAAAAACTCAGTTTTAAAGTTTTGTCTCTTGATTTTGTGTATTTATTTGAATGTTGATTTTTTAATCTTTCAATGTAATAAATTAATTATTAATTCCAACATTTTTTGTAAAGTGTTTGGTGAGTTTCTATGTGTACAATTATGTCATCATCAAACATATAAGCTTATTTCCAATTTTATTCTTTTAATTTATTTTTCTTATTTACTGGCTCAGTCCAGGATTTTCAGTACTATGTTGAATTAAAGTGGGAAGAATGCTCACTATTGCCTTATATTAGTTCTCTAACAAGATTCTGCTGTAAGAAACTACCACAAATTTAGTGGTTTAAAAATGTAATTTGGGTTAGAAATCTATTTGAGTCTCCTTGGTCTAAAAGCCCAGAATTTGCAAGCATGTAGTCCTTGTTGTAGACTCTAGGAGAAAATTAGTTTTTTGCCTTACCAGCGTCTCAAGGCCAACCATATTCCTTGGCTCATAGATCCTTCCTCTATCTTCAAAATTAACAAAGGTGGAATGACCTTTACAAGCCACCTCTCTATGATTTATCCATTTGTACTTTTTAAGACCCAAATAATTGTTTTGGGCTCTTCCAGATAATTCAAGATAATTTGCTATCCCCAAGTTCTCTAATTTCAATTTTCTCTATGAAATCCCCTTGACCATATGTGGTAGTCTGAATGAGAATGGCCCCTATAAACTCATGTGTTTGAACAATTGGTCCACTTGAGAGAACTGTTTAGGAAGAATTAGGAGGTGTGACTTTGTTGGACTAGGTGTGTTACTGGAGGCAGTTTTAAGGTTTCAAAAGAAAGACTAGGGCCATTCCTATCTCTGTTTTTCTCTGCCTTATGGTTGTGTTTGAAGATGTAAGCTCTCAGCTACTGCTCCTATGCCATGCCTGCTTGTCTGCTGCCTCCCCCTCTCCAAGATGGCCATAAACTCTAACCCTCTGAAATTGTGAGCCCAATTTAAACACTTTCTTTTATAAGTTTCCTTGGTCATAGTGTCTTGTCACAACAGTAGAGAACTAACTGAGACACTCTGTTAGGTAACATATTAACAGTTACAAGGGTAGGACATGAGTATCTTTAGGAAAACTTATTGTTCTATTTACCACAGTGTGTTTGTGATTTGGATGAATAGTCTTTTGCTAGTTCATACCAATTCAGTTATAACAATGTAGCATTGAACACTAACATGTGTGCTTCTTTGAGCATAGATTTGCTACTATATGGGAATTTTAAGTCACTGTCCATTTCATTAGAACTCTGTCTTAAGGCTTCTTAAGTATTTCTCTGACAGAGCCAAGAAAACAATACTTTGAGGAGTAAAAAAAATCTCTCCATGGACTTTGGGTTTTGATTAGCAATGTGCAAACGTGATATAATAGAACATAAGTAAAAAGATCATGGTATTTATTTGCACAAAGGTTATAAGTTTCACAATTTCTGTTTTGTTCCTAAAAATCAAATTCAAAAAAATCTATCATTTATCTCTGCCATTAAAATTCCATGAGGATGTTAAATTTCATTTAAGATGCTAGAAGCCATTATGAGAAAACTTTTAAATCACATAAAATTATAAGAAAAAAATATATGCTACTTATTTACCCATCAGGAATGATTGATGACCAGCCATGGGAACTATTTCATGAGGCTTTGTGGTTGTTCTTTCATGCTTTATTACATATTTATGAAGGAAATCACATATTTTAGCATCATCCTTAAATCTGAGCAATTCTGAAAGCCTCAAACCAGAACACATTGATCAGAAATACAACTTATAGTCAGTGAAGTGTTTCACAAAAAGTAATCAAATGAGAGATTATAAATAGATATATTTCATGGTTTTCCTATATTGTTATAATCTATGCTATAATCTTTATAAATTTTGATAAATCTTTATAAATTTTGAAGGACAGCAAAGAGGAAAGAGCAGGTAGTTTCTTTTGCTAAAATGATATAAATATTTGGATCAATGATAAATAGTATATATAAACTAATGTATCTGAACTATTGTTTGTGTGTATGTTTTTAACGTGTGTGTGTATGAGTATGTTTATTAGAATATCATGAGAAATTTAGGAATTAGAATGTTCATATACACACATCTACACATTCAGTTGTTTGAGGGTTAGAGAGAAGATATACATACACACACAGACACTCATATATATACATCTTTTAAAATTCTCACGACTCATGGGGCTGGGGAAATGGCTTAGTGTTTAGGAGCCCTTGTTCTTGCAGAAGAATGGGGTTTGATTCCCAGCATCCCATGGTGGCTTACAACCATCTGCAACTATAGTTCTAGAGGATTTGAAACCCTCTTGTGACCTCCAAAACTCAAGTTCCAGGGTATCCAACTCTCTCTTCTGACTTTCACGGGCACCTGGTATGTTCATGTGGTACACAGAAATACATGCAAGTACACTCATACACATAATAAAATAACTGATTCTAGATAAAATAAATGATTCTGAAATTTCTTTTAAAATCTTCACAGTTCCCATGGCTAGCCAAGAGTAAGACAAATTATTTTGATACAATTAAGCCAGAAATTTTACACTTTTTACCAAATTGGGATTGGAAAATTGGCATCAGTAGCTTAAAAATCTTCCCAGTGTCTTTCGATGTATATCCAGAACTTAGAGCTTTTACTTTGTATCAAACCCAGATCTGAATATATTCTGATCAATCAGTCAACCTGTCAGCTTCAGATGACTGTTGTGGACAAAGAGCTTCCTATGAATGTCAAGGTACACACTCAAGTATATTGCTCCGATGCCACAGTCTTTTGCATGCTATTTGATCTGAACATATTGAGTGGAATTCTGTGTAAGATGTTTTCATGGTTTGAATTTAAACGGTCCTCCAGAGGGTCAAATGTCAGAACAATCTCCAGTTGCAGGTGCCATTTTTGGAGATTTGAGGCCTTGCTAAAGTCAGTGGGTCATTGGGAGTAGGTTTCATGGGTTATAGAGCCAGCCCTACTCTGACCTGAGTCACTGCCTCCCGATCTACTGAGATCTTCTGAGGAGGCTGCTTCCTGTTCTCACTGCTTGGGACCACCTGCCACCATACCTCAATTACCATGATGTCTCAAACCCCTTAGCCAACATACAGGCCCCCATGCTTCTTGTTGGGTGTTTGGTAACAGACTATAAAAATAACTTATATAGATGTGCATATTCAAGATTCTTGTTAGCTGCCTGTGAACGAAGTATGACCCCATGGCAGCTCAGCAAAGTGACTCAGGCCATGTTCCCAAGGAATTCCTTAGAATGTCCTCCAGAATATTTGATCCTTCTTATGTATCTGGCAAACATCCCATCCCACTATCAGTTAGATAGATCTCATTTTTTACTACATTATGAGTTCCTCCTACTATAGCATAGTAACAATTAATACATAATACGTGTTTAATGAATGAAATTGAATTCATATAAACTAGGTTTTACAGTAGCAAATTTGACTGATTCAAAAAAAGATTTTTCCAAAGAACCAAAGTCACAAGCAATTAAATGCTAATTTTAAATAAAAATGTGGAAGAAATGTCTCATGAGTGTCTGTTTGGATGTTTTTCTCATAGTCTCCTAAAAATAAAATTTGGAACTTCTTTTACGCAAATGGTCTTTCAACAGAGATAAGCAGAGATCTGGCCAAGGTTGTTTCAACAGTAAAATTATATTTCATACTCTCATATTTATGCTTTCTTCTGAGAACATGTAGCTGAAATTGTGACATTTGTACAGTTTTCTATCATTTAGCAAAATACATATTGGAATAGAATATGTAACCCTAAATAGTTTGAATTCCCAAAGGGGTAGCAAATTTTTTTTAGATGATGTATCTTATTCAAGATTCTTATGTAATCTTTTAAATAGTCTATGTACTAACAACTTCAACTATAAAACCTAGTTTTTCATTGACAACAAAGTTTTTATAGAGTTTTAATAAGTGGTGATTATCCATGACACTGTTTGCTCATCTCTGTTAATTTGGAAAAGAAAAATTTAACTGAATTTTTTATTCATTCTTTTAAATTATAAAGTTATGTATATGCGTCTATCTGAACACTGAGTCCAGGTACCTGCAGAGGCCAGATGAGGGTATTGGATTCCCTGGAGCTGTTGGTCTAGGTAGCTGTAAGCTATCCACCATGGGTGATGGGAACCTAACTTGGGTCCTCTGCAAGATCAATATATAGTCTTAACCACTGAGCCATCTATCTAGTACCTTAACTTAAAAAAAAAAGGAAATAAAACTACTTTTCAGGGTATTTAGTATAATTTTGGAAGCAGATATGATGATAAAAAAAAAACCACATACAACAATGGCAAAGAGAAATGTGGAGCATTACATGTTGGTTATTTCAAATTCTTCTGGTCATTTCTGTCTTTCCATGTCTTCCAGAGAGGCTAACATAACCTAGTTCTTCTACTTCTTCTAGAGTTGGGAGTGCTAAGTGAGTCGACATTGGTCAGTGGAAGATGAGAGGGCCCCTGCAGCAAATGTTAACTGCCTTCATCATCATCACTTTCTTTATAAACCTTGAATTCTCTGGTGAGCTGGCCTTAGGATCCAGAATCCAAAACCAAGAGAACTGACACGATTAAGGGCAGCGATTGCACTTAATTATTACCTACAGCCAACTTCCAATACACTTCCACACACACACACACACACACACACACACACACACACACTCACACACACACACTCACACTCACACATGCACACACTGGAAATTGAAGTCTCTGTTGCCCAAAGCTTATGTCATTCCTGGCAGGTGTATCTGAGAACTGCCGCTGACCAAGGAAGAGAACACTCACAAAACAATGACTGATATTCTGAAATGTGTGATTCAAATTCTCTTCTAGAAGGATAGTCTTGTAGTATTACTGGCTGCTGAGCCCTGTTCTGCTGTCCTTGCTCATGTTCCCAGCTTGCCCTGATATTTGCTTCTGTGGAGTTATGCAGACGTTCACCTGAGATTGCAGCCTGAGCCAGGTCTCCTTCTGAGTGAACGGCTTCTGTACCACTTTTCTCACTGCACCACTCTGCTTGCTCTTTTCTACCTCACCTGGCATTTCTCCTCAGGATTTTCTAACAACATAGGCATCCAATGTGTGTGGTTTTTAGATTAATGTGAAACAAAAAGACAGTGTGCCATGGATAGCTCAAGCTCATCCCTAAACTCTTGAAGAACTGTATGAATTCCAAAACTTGTCTAATATGTATAGTCATAAAACTCTGTCTCTGTCTGTCTGTTTGTCTGTCTCTCTCTCTCTTTTTCTCTCTCTCCTCTCTCTCTCTCTCTCTCTCTCTCTCTCTCTCTCTCTCTCTCTGCTGAAGATTGAACATATATCCTCATGAATCCTAGGCAAGGGCTTTGCCACTGATCTACATCCTCAGACCCTATCTTACTTTTTAAATGTTAGATTTACCTTATAATGTAGATGCCTATATGTGAAAAGCCAGTTATATTAAGCAATACTAAGAATATCTATTCCCTTGGGCTGGCCATATGACTAAATGAGTTAAGATACTCGCTACCAGGTCAGGTATCTGATACACACACACACACACACACACACACACACACACACACACACACACACACACAGAGTTCAATAATTAATAAATATAATTTATTTTATAAAAGAATATTTGTCATCTTGAGTTTTATAATTTCTCTGGGATTAGAATATTTTGGTATTGTGTAACTATAACAGCTTTTTGTGGTTTGTTTTTTGTTTTTGTTTTTGACAGGGTTTCTTTGTGTAGCCTTGTCTATCTTGGAACTCACTCTGTAGACCAGACTGGCCTTGAACTTATAGAGATCCACCTATCTCTGCCACCTTAAGTGCTGGAAATAAAGGGGTTTGCCACCATCCAGCTACAACAGCTTATTTTAAATTATATGACTACTTCATAAAATGTTTCAACTTTGTGATATATTTGGTATTAAGAAAATGTTATACTATAAATAGTATTTCCACCAATTTATGGTTGAGAAAAAAGATTTGAGCGATTCATTCATTAACTCACCCATTCAGTAGATATTCACTGAATTTTTCTTTTGTGTCAGCCTGAGGTCCTAGGAAAAAGAAAGTTACACAAGACAAACACATTTTTCTGGACTCATAATTTATGTTTAATGGTAGAGTTAGCAAATAAATAAAAATAAAGAGAATAAGTTTTACTAAGTTCAAGGAAGGAAACAGAAATGCATGTTATTTAATAAAGAGGGCTGAGAACATTATGTGGAACACTAGCTAACATGGTTATCTGGTTATTGGAGAGTCAGAAGCCCTATGTCTTCTGCCTCTGATCTAATACATGAATAAAATTGTATACTTTCCCTTAACAAGAAGTTGGCCATAGAGGAAGTTACAGTATTTTTTCCTAAGTCTCACATCCTTCTTGAATCTGGATACATTGGCAGAGGTGACAGGATCCTGTTTTCCATTATCTTCCTGCCACTCAGAGACACCTTCAGCTGTGTAAGTTTTTTATACTGTGAAGAGGATTCTTGCTGGTCCCTGACATATGAGAGTTTGATTCATCTATGTAAAGCTAAAGTCTCTACCAGTTATTATATAAATGCAATCTAATTAGATTTCCTATATCATTACTTCATTTTGCAAAATGAAGGTTAACTGTCATTAAGTACTTTTCATATAACAAGAATATTTGTTGTAGACAAAAAGAAAAACAAGTCACTTGTGTAGGCAGGTCTATGGTGGGACTGTGAAGTTAGAAGCTAACCAGGGTTGCTATTTGCAAAGGCCATTTGTTCTCTCCCCGTAGAGCAGGGAAAGCAGCCGAGAAAATGGAATTCCAGCATTTCTAGAGGGTTGTTATAACGACAGGAGTTTGGTACAATACTGTCTATTTACTCGTCCCGACACTTGGTTACCTCCCTTGTGACCTTATGGAGCCTGAGGTAATGCATTCTGCATGGTAGCTGGGCTCTGAGAAGGTTCTAAGAACTTGCTGACAATTATGCATTGTGTTCCATTATTCATCACACTGGGGTAACATGAATCTTTCAGATGTTCATTGCAGGCTGATCTGAGGCCTCTGTTCACAAGGGGAGTCATGAGGAACATATATTCTACTTTCAAAGCCTTCCCCACCTCCACTCTTCTCATTTGACTCAACAGGAATATTATGTTTGTGGTGAGAAAGGACTGTCTTGCTTTCTAGAACTTGACTCTGTTCCAAACTATTGCTTTTTGTACACGAAGTGTCTCGCGCTATCACAGATTGGAGATGTTTGCTCTGGACTACTTTAACGTCTTCAAAGTCTAACTGAGCACACAGAAATGTGTCTGTGAGGTCAGCTGCATTCCTCCAACGCCAGAAGCTGGCGCGTATCTGAGGCTGTAAATAAATAAGGACATGGTGTTAGGGGGAAAAGTGGGGCTTTTGACCTGCGCAAAATTGATTGGAATGTTTCTCTGACATCCATCTTTGTTTTTCCAAGCTGTGTATAAATATGGGTTTCCAGAACTTTTCAGGAACTGATGAAAAATTCAATTTTCTAATGAGTTTTGTGAAACATTAAATTTAATTGCTAAGTAATATAAAAATCAATGTTAACAGAGAGACAAAGTGTGTATGTTTATTGAGGAAGCTTCAAAAAATATATTTCCTTTTATGGTCACTTTTTTCCATCATCCATACTAGAACAAAGATATATTTTATATATTTATGATTAGAGATAAACTAGATGGTTATCCTGCAAGAAGTTTAAGTTCCAAACCTACTGCAAAATGAGGAATGTTAAATGTAAGACACAAATACCAAAGATTCTAGAATAGCCCAGTGCCTTGCTGACATTTTCTTAGTAAGGAATATTGGTAGTAAGCATAGGTCGGCTGTGGGTCTGTGACTGCTCTCCAGTCACAGGATTGGCTGAGCAGACCCTAGGGATGTGTTGGGGAGGGGACAAGTGTTGGTGGCTCGTCACTGCACTTTGGATGTCCCTTATGTATCTTGGATATTAAGTCTTTATCAGATGTAGGGATTGCAAATATTTTCTCTCACCCGCTGAGTTTTCTTGACATTCTGTTAATTATTCCTTTTGCTATGCATAAAGTATTTTGTTGATGTTGTTGTTATTTGATACAACCCATTTACCTGTTTTTGCTTCTCATGCTTTTGTTATTGTATCAAAGAGATCATCACCAAGACCATTATGAAGAAGATTTTCTTGTATATTTTCTTTTAGGAGCTTTGTAGGTTCAGATCCTACAGTCAAATCTTATATTTGTTTTAAGTGAACATGAGAGAGAAGGGTATGATTTCATTCTTTTCCATTAAAGTATACAATTTTGCCAATATCAGTTATTGAAGAGACTTTCCCCCACTGTGCACTTTGGCATTCTTGAGGGAGATCAGCCGATGTCAGGTGTGGGGCATTATCCTGAGCTCTTTATTCTGTTCCATTGGTCTGTCTGCTTTCATGCCAGGAGAATGCTGTTGTGAACACAGTAGCCTTCTCATCCATACTGAAATAGGGAAAAGTGATTCCTCCACCTTTGCTGTGTTCAAGATTGCTTTCTCTATTTGTGATCTTCTGTGGCTTCATTCGAATTTAGTATTGCTTTTCTATTTTAGTCAAATGTATCCTTGCAATTTTGACAGGGATTGTACTGAATCTGTAGGTTGCTTTGGGTTTTACCACTAACAGTAATAGTAAACTTCCAGGACTTGAACATGGGAACGTTGCTTCTCTTTGTCTGCTTTAACATCGCTCATCAGTGTCTTAGAGATGTCAGTGTCCATCTCTTTACCTTCCTGGTTTAGAGTTGTTCCTATTTTACCATTTTCGGTGGAAAATGTGAGAATTTTCAGATTCCCTTTTCAAAGTGAATTATTGGTAGTTAAATCACTTTCGAGGGCTGGGCGTTTACTGATGTTAGCGTTTCTTAACATCTATGGGCCAAGGTGGTAAGTTCCTTATGGCTCTTTCACAGAAGGAATGAATATCTGATGATATAAAGAATCTAAATGTAAAGGAGAGTCAGTGTGGGAACTTCATTTGGGATGATTGTAGCAACAACGAGAGAGTGAAGATATTACATAAAAAATGGGACTGAAAACAGAAAGACTAACTCAAGAGCTGAAATTCAGAATGGACTTAGGTTTCATTTTAGAAACAAGAAGCAAAGCCCATAGATCGCAGTCCTAGATGGCCAAGCTTGTGACTTTATTCAGCCTTGGTTCAGCTATATTTTAATTACGTTGTCCTTAAAAAACATTACAAAGTGTTTACTTTCCACAGATGACTAGCTAGACATTTGTTTCATGCATTCTAAGTCTACTTGTATGGTTTTCACAAAATTTTATAAAACAATATCACATATTTAGATTTTTTCTAAGGTCTTAGACATTTGTTTTTCTAAACGTTAAGTGAAAAGGGGTGAGGAAAAGGAGGAGAAAAGGGGAAATTGAGGCAAGAGTGAAAGGAGGGAGGGTGAGAACTCACATTTTTCTTTGATCAGTGTGAACTAGCCACTTTGAGAGAGAAGACTAGGAAATTGTATGCTCACAACCTGAGAGAAAAAAATGGCTGTTTTTTGTGTATGTTTGTGCTCGCGTGTGTGTGTGTGTGTGTGTGTGTGTGTGTGTGTGTGTGTGTGTGTGTGTGTGTTGTTTTGTTATGATGGGAATTGATCCTCAGGCCTTGAAAATATGAGGTGAGTTTCCTAGCACTGGCCTAGACCCCAGCTTTGTTTTGGTTTTTATTTTTGGTTTGTCAACAAGATCTCACAGACTGGCCAGACACCTTGAACTCCTCGATCCCTACGAAGTCTGTGAGATGTGTTTGTTTACTTTATGAGACAGGTCTCAGGTTTCTCAGACTCACCTAGAAGAATGATCTTGAACCTCTGATTTGCTTGCTTCTACCCCCATATACTTTATGAATGTACTGCTGTATGCGTTATACCAGCAGGCCTCGCTGGAAGTGATTGTCTTTTCTGAGCAAGGCGAATATGTTTGCGGACCGCTGAAGCTCTTAAGAGTTTGTGGGTGGGTTGGAATGACGGGGGCCAGGGGTGTATGGGAGGATGTGGAGGGAGGAAAGGGGAGGAGGAAAGGGAAGGAGGAAATGTAATTAAGATCACAAGAATACAATTTAAAATGTAAATTAAATTTTGAAAAGTATAGCAAAGAAGGAAAAAAAAAAGTAAATAAATAAACTCAGATCTGATTCTGAGGTTCAATTTTTTTCTGTCAAATTGGTAAAGGAAAGTACAGTAGCCTAAAAGGAAAAACGTGACAAATATACAATTCCTCACAGATTTAAAACCAAGTTATCTTTTCATTATAAATTATAAATTTTAGCATTGATTACCATTGATTATTAATGAGAACATTAAAACTTTGACTTTAACATTGTAGAACTTAGTCTTTTATTATTGAATAGTATTTATTTTTTACACAATATATCCTGATTATGGTTTCTCCACTGTCTTCTCCCAAATCCTCCCCGCTGTGGCAACCATCTTCAAAAGACAAAACAGGCCAATAAAGAACGAATAAACAGAATATCTGTGGGCATGGAAGTTCCTTGGAGTGTGAGAAATGCGTTTCAAAAGACTCTCCCAAAGGAAAATTGGTTAAATCAGAATGAAAATGATCAGACAAAGGGGTACGTACTCAAGAGAGTTGAACGCAAAGTCAGAGGCTAAAGTGAGAAGAGGCAACATGGGCTCTGTGTCCCATCAGACATCAGAATCTGGGTGTGCTTCAAAGGCTGGAGTTTAGATAGTTTCTGAGACCTTTAAAAGACATTCCCAGGGTGACTCAGCATGGGAAACAGTCCTGTGAGCATGCTGGGCTTCTTGTGAATGACAAAAACTCTGGGGCTCTGAGCTTCATGGAAGAAAACACTGACCGTGGAAAACCCTTCCTGTCTAGATTAAAACTGTCCCGGGAAACAAAAGGGGGTGGGCGGGGCATTTTAGAGGCGAAACTATCTCATGGAGCTGTCTTGTTAATGATGAAAGTTTTAGGTCTTTAGTAACATGAATTATTGGTTTCAATTACTGAAGAATGCACCCATATATCCAAGACTACTGAACATGCTCAGGATATCAAACCACTTGTAAAATGAACAGACCTCAAGTCAGGAATTTGGAGTTTGAATCCCAAATGGGCATTAACTTCTTGTTATTGGGCTGTGCAGAGTGCAAACAACATGAATGGTCACACAACTTACCTACTTCTCACAAGGGACATATGCATGCAACCAACCTCCCAGACAGGACTCTGTGCTCTCTACTTCCTACTGACCCCTGCTTTGTGGATTTCCAACACCACAAATTAAGTTTATTCCCTTTTGCAATACTTTCTCTGAGTATTATCCTTCAGTATACTCTCTTTCACAGTTGGTTTCTTCTGCTCCATGGAATGTTTATATGGCTCATTTGTGTTGTGTCTAGCTGCAGTCTAATGATTTCACTCCCTAATTATATTCTATTGCATAAATTACCACAATGTCTACAGTCTATATCTACATTTAATGCACTTCTGGGCTGCTTCCACATTTTGCTTATTCTCAGTGTTCCTAGAAACATTCTTGGTTATTTGTTTTTCAAACATCTAAATTAATTTGTGTTGGCTTGCTAAGGAAAGCTAAGACGAAACAGCAAAGATGAAGTAGCTTAAACAACGGAAATTAGTTATTGTGGTGTTCTGGAGAATGGAGTCCAAAGTGAACAGGTCAGCAGGTTTGATCTCCCTGGAGGCATTTTTGTTATCCATGTTGGCTTCCTGTGTGCCGGCTTCTGACGTTTGCTGACTACTCAAACGAGCCCAGACCCACCAAATTAAGGTTCCATCCTTATTATTACATTTCATCTCAGTTACTGCTTTGAAGTCCCCATCTTCAAAAAAATCTTGGGGATTAGGACTTAGAATATCAGCTGGATTTTAGGGGACACAATTCATCCCATAACTTAGAATAAATTCCAGGTTATTAAAAGTAGGCACATTCAGCTTGAGGAGACACAGACAGTGTTCTACATTGGTTGAGCTGTTTTGCATTCTACAGGCAGTGATGAGGCTTCTAAGTACTTCCAAATTTTGGCAGTATGGTATTGTCTTTTGTTTTTGAGACAGGTTCTTATCATATAACCCTTGCTGGCCTAGAACTCACTGTCTAAACTAGGTTGGTTTGGAACTCAGAGACCACCTGCAATTCCTTCCGCTGGCCAAGCCTGGGATTAAAGATATATTCCATCACACCCAGCTGGTATTAATATTTTCATTTTAGCCACTTGCATAGGTATATAGATCCTTACGGATTAATTAGCATGTTTGGTGATTATTAAAATTTATTATTTTTCATATCCGTTAGCCACTTGGATATCCTTATTCTGAGTTATCTGTTGAAGATTTTTGGGCATTTTATGTCATTGTTTGCCACTTTCTCATTGATTTGTAGGCATTTTCACATATCCTGAAAAATCACATAATCTTTGTTGAATATGTGACTAGTAACTATCTTTAGTTTGTGAATTACTTTGTCATGTATTTCAATCATATTCAGATTACTATGAATTCTTCATTTTAATAGAGAAAAATAAGTTATAGACTTTTCTTTAAATTTTTATACCATATTTATTTGTGTGTGTGTGGGGGGTGTGTGTGTGACCCAGGCCCACCTGGAGATCAGAAGAAAAGTTTCAGGGTTTGGTTATTCCTTCCACTGTGTGGATCTGGGGTAGCAGACTGGCTTGTCAGGTGTGGTGTCCAGTACCTTTCTGACCGAGCCATCTAATAGGCCCAAAGTGCCTGCCTTTCGTACCTTATTGAAATGATCTTTGCTTAGTAAGGTCATGAAGACTTTTTGTATTTTTAAATAGTCTTAGTGTTTCACTTTCACGGTTAGCTCCCCTTGGCATCTAAAACTGATGTTATATATCGTCTGAGGTTGGGAAGGGGGCTTTGGCTCACCATTTTCCATATAGATACTAACCCAAACTTTTTACTATCCATGTAAAAAGAACATCTTTCTAGCTATACAATATAGTTGCCTTTGGTATAAGTTAGATGATAATTCTAATTATGGGACAGTTTCTGGATTTGTTTATTTCTTCTGGTCTATATACCTGTCCTTGACTTGCTATCACACTGTAGAATACCTTTGTAATAAAACTTGACTGACTATTTATTTAGCCTGTTTCTAAGTTACTGGTGTGCAAACCAAGAATCTCATGAATGCTAGAATTCATTCCATCATTGAGTTACAACCTCAGCTCAGGTTTGAATTTGCATGGTAATCTTTGTTTAGGGCTCAAACATTTTAGAATTTGTTTGTCAAATTCCATAGACTATCTGTTTGGATTTTTGTTTGGATTATGTTGAGTTTGGGAATAATTTTTAAAAATTGTTGAGTCCTCTGATTCATGATTCAAAAATATGTTTAGAATTTGATTTCTATTAGTTATTTTTTATAGATTTCTATGTAATGGTCTTGTGTACATCTATTATTAGGTTTGTTCTTAGATAGGTTATGATTTTTCAAAGTTGCTATAAATTAATGAAATATTTTAATGTATTTTCATTCATACTTTTATATCTCAATGCTTTGAGAATGTTAGAAAATATTGGTTGAAAAGAGATTCAGATGAACAATAATGATAAATTGTCTTCATTCCTTCATATATTCATTGACTGTATATTTATTTCATCCTGGTTTTATGATGGGAGCAGAGCTGGAATCTAGGTACAAAAAATAAGACAGTCTTTATTCTAGAGGAGTTAAAAGTCTATGGTTAAACAAGCAATAATACATGATGACAAGTTATCATGGATAGAGTTAAAAAGTGTCACCTAAATGCTATGAAGAAGCTTGAGTCTCATAAAACCAAGAATTATACAGGGGATTATCAAAAGAATTGCATAAATCATACTGAGAAAATTTACAGTCATTTTATGAGGCAATAAAAACTGAGACATTTGAACAAAATGAAAGATAGTATGAAAGAAATTTGTTAATATTATTTTTAACTGCTAGTTGTGGCAAATAATGTGAAATCACAAAACTTCTCAGGGAATTCTGTCATAAGTTGGTGCTACTTTAAACTCAAGTAGGGAGATAGAGTCTGAGAATAGACTTTCATCAGTCAAGGCTTAGTTTAAGGGTATGGACAATCATTTAAGGGTAGGAACAATCAACATGAGGCGAGACACTGATCTCCAGACTTTGGCAATACTTTTGGAGACTGTTTAGGTCAACAAGAGGGATTTAATCTGGAAATACTGGGATAAGAATGAGGTCAAACCAGTTACATTATTTATCTACAAGACTGTTGCAAGAAGTGTGGACTCTTTTGTTTTCTAGAAAGACTATAAACAAACTTCTTCTCTGTTTAAATCATAAAGGATACTATTGTCATTTTTATTGTAAACTACAGCACGATTTAGAATTATGTATCCATATCATTCATTGTCAAAGAGTTATGGCTCATTGACATTGTCAAAGTCAAGACAGTTAAGGAAATCTAAGAACAGCTGAAGTAAAAGAACAGGGATTACGTGGTGAGGAAGTCCTAGCTCCCCATGACTCTGATAAGTAGATAAGCATGTGTAATGTAAACCAGAGATAATGGACATCGTAAAGGGATTTCTGAGCTGAGCTTCAGAGCTGGGCTCAGTTCTCACACAAAACAGCAACACCATCTTTTAGTATATGGAACCTCTTTGGCTTTCAGTTTCTTGTGCAGATTATATTGTTTTCCCTGCCTAACAATCTGCAAAACATGGCATAAATGAATAAATATGTAGAAGATGATGATTTCAGGGGCTCCTTCTCAGGTCTTATCAGCTTTTTTTTTTATTTAAAAAATTTTTTTAATCATTTTACATACCAATCACAGATTGCCCTCCCATTCTTCCTCCCACTTTCCCCCAGCTTCCTCCCACAGCCCATCCCCCCATTCCCTCCTCCAAAAGGGTAAGACCTCCCATGGGGGGACAGCAAAGCCTGGTACAACTGAAGTTGAGGCAAGACCAAGTCCCTCCCTGCTGCATCAAGGGTGAGCAAGGCATCTGACATAGGTAATGGGCTCCAGAAAGCCAGTTCATGCCCCAGGGATAGATCCTGATCCCACTGCCGGGGGCTCCTCAAACAGACAGTGCTATACAAATTATCAGCTTTCTTAATGTGTGCATTTCATTGAATAATCGTGTACTCTGCTTTTGCTATTGAGTCCCAAATCATAAAGCCATCCCAGATCATGCCTTTGAATTCTGAATATGTGTATGTATCTTAACTGCCTGGATAGCTCCAATCCCAAAATAGTTCACACCTACACTTGACATGTCTACTCTGAGCTCATTGATTTTATCTCCCTCCAAACTGCATCTCTTTCAACACCTCTACTTTAGTTAATAATATTTAACAATTAACCCAGTTGCTCAACAGGGATGATCATAGTTTGCTAAAATGATACTCATGAAATTCCTCTGAAAAGCATTTTTCTTTTTGTATTATTATTTCCACAGTTTTTCATTATGCCACCTAAATAGCCTGAATGACTGTAGAAGTCTTTCAGATAACTTTGTCTCACTTCATAATAATCTCTTTGAATGCATAACATGATTTCAAAATTTTTCACAATGATCTTTCTAAACTCTAACTCAAATTTCCATAATGCTCTGCCCAAAACATTTCAGTGCTTCTCACTGTCCCAAGGATAAAGGTTAGACCCCATATCATGATTCAATATTTCAATATTGGCCTCATTTCTCCCGGTAATTTTGCCTTCAATTCTCCCCGTTGCAAAACTGATCTTGTCTTATGCTTTATTCTCTCTTTCCCCAACCTTGAACATGAAGCTGTTTTTACAGAAAGTTCTTCTTCCTTACTTACAGATAACACGGACCTCCATTTTCTATATCTTAGCTCCGTCTCCTAAGAACTTCACTGTCTGTATGGTTTCAGCTTAGAAACTATCTATTTGAAGAAGTCTTTTCTGGTATTTTTCCTCCCTAAGGTTCCCCTATAGCTGGTAGCATTCCCTATATTATTCTGTTATAGCCTATTTCTCATTACCTATAGTCTTTAATTATCTTATTTCTGCACTAGATAAAAACTTTTGGAAGTATGTGAATGTTCATCAGTTTGATTGACCAGAAGTCTGGTTAACGGTCTTGACTTTGACAAAGTCAATGAGCCCATTCACATTACGTTCAAGATGCCTGCCTCAGAGTAGATTCTTTCTTAACTATATAAAATACAGTTACTCTGTAAGAATATGAAAATGTATGGTAAATCTTTAAATAACATGTCACTGTGATGCTTAATTTTGTCAACTTGTTTGGACAGGGAAATGGCTAAGAGAGTAGATAAGCATCCTTCTGGGCATGTCACTCTCTCTGATTCCTGGGTGCCATGATGTGAACTGCCCTGATGTACTGTGCCTTTCCTCCGTGATGGATGGAAACTTCTGAAACTGTGAACCAAAAATAAGAAAGCCTTCTCTTTAAGCAGCTCTCTTGGATATTTAGGCACAGCAATTAAAAATTGTCTAAATAGTCATAGCAGCTGAGATTATAAAATGGTTATATTTGAATGGGCAGAGAGGAATGGGGAGTGGAGACAGATGTTCTCCTGGGAACACTCCAGAGAGGTACATTGTTACATGACATCAAGCCACACAGCTGTTGTGCCCCAGGTAGAATTTGTCTCGATGAAGTCAGAAGACAGCCTGTTTGCTGCTCTTGCTTTAGTGACCTATGCCCTGGGGACAGCGATGAGATCTGTGACCTTAGAAAACAGACGTTAGGGAAAAGTCTTAAAACTTGGGTGTTACACAAGAGGAAATGGCTTGTTCTACTTAGTGAACAAAGTTCTGCAGAAAACTTCCCAAGCCTGGCTGCATCTGCTTCGATAGTTTAAGGGATTTTTCCCCCCAAATTGGCATGAATACTCTAAGTGCTCTCCCACCCCAAAGACAGTAGTTTGAAAGGAAAGCTTTCTAATTCTAAGCTTACTGGAGAGGTCAAGACACTGAGCTAGTAAGTTATCAGAAGTGTAGGGAAGCAGCAGATGAGCTCGTAGGAACAAACAAGATCACTTTGTGAGATTATTGTAGTTCTAGCTTAAAGAGAGGGTGATGAAAGAGATTTATGATGAGTGGCCAGGTGGTGGTGGCACACATCTTTAATCCCAGCACTTCAGAGGCAGAGCCAGGCGGATCTCTGTGAGTTCAAGGGGAACCTGGTCTAGAGAGTGAGATCCAGGACAAGCACCAAAACCACACAAAGAAACTCTGTCTTGATATTGCGCCATACCCCACCCCCCCAAAAAAAAAAGAAAAGAAACATGGTTTCTTTTCCTAAGAAGCTTGTTTTGTTAGGGAAGTTTCCTGTTCAAAGATGGCAGTAGTTATCACACAGGACCACCCTGTTCTGAAGGACAGAGGATTCTTAGCTACTTAACCTGCTATTCTTTATTCCTCCCTTCATGTTCATTCTTTAGGATAGAAAATTTTCTCAAATACAGCAATGTGGACTGGTGAGATAGCTCGCTGGGAAAGGAGGCTTGTAGTCAAGTCTGACGATCTAAGCTACACAGACTGCGCTCTTGCAGCAGAAAGAATGAAGCAACTTCCGTGAATTTTATCAGCATTTGCATTAGTAGTTAAGGAAAGTAAAGTTGCTATTGCTACTTTGGATGGCCATCATCTAGTTCAGTCCCAGCTTCAAAGAACAAAAATATGGAGGAAGGCAGGAATCTCTCTCTCTCTCTCTCTCTCTCTCTCTCTCTCTCTCTCTCTCTCTCTCTCTCTCTCTCCACACACACACACACACACACACACACACACACACACACACACACACACATTTACATAAAATAAATAAAATGCACAAATGTTAAAATGTAGTAATTCATTACCTACCTTCTAGAGGATATAATTAAGAGAAACATATTGATAAAGTATTAGTTGAAAAATGAGCAAGTGTTGTTCTACTGTATTATAGCAAACATAAATTGTACAGGTCTGGGTTTTCTGTTTTCTGCCTCACGTTGCCTTAGATGACTTATTTGTCTTGCCACATTGTCTCCCAACATTGTTATTTCGGATTCTTAGCTAATCTGTATTAGGTATGCACATACATTAAGAAGGATAATATAAACACCCTTAAATCACATGGCTAAAAGTATCTATATGAGCACATGATAAGAGAAACTTGAAGCATTGTAACTTTGAGTGGGTAAGCATTACTATTATAAAATGTACTTTTAGATTTTCAAAAAGTCCATGCATGAAGAATTCTTGGTGAATTAAGGGTTATGTTATCTAGAACTGCTAGAAATTTGAATGTAGTAACACCAACTTTGCTCTGGTCTATTTGATGTTTTTGCAGTCACTAATTATAATATTTATTATATCCATAGTTACTAAAGAATTCCATGTATGCCCATACATGTGTTACATATGATCACAAATTTACTATTTGTATAGATAACTGTATGTTATTGTAACTCCATATTTATTGAGAAGTCTCATTGTTTTCTTTGAAAATGTTTCATTAAGCTTGGTTCCTAGGCAAAGCATGTATTTTAGGATTAGAATAATGTTTAAAATTTTAAAAACCAATGAATTTGCAACATTATCTAATTAAAAGGTAAAAGTTAGTAGCTCTTCATTAGCCATAAAATTTCAACTCTAGGCTAGTGAGACCCTGCCAAGTGCTGCATTTAAAGAATCACCTAAATGTTCCTTCTTGACTCAATTCATGTGTATGAGATGTAGCTACAACATGATGAATTCAATTTTCCTAGTTTAGTTTGCTTTTTGCCATCTTGCTGGGTGGCCCCCTAAAGCAGGTGACATCTGTTCATCTTTCCTCCTCCAGTGCTTGCCTATGCTTGGGCTTAGCACACATTTTTTTCAGTAGTTACATAATCAGATGCATGTCAGTATTCCTAAATCTTGTCATCATCACCGGGCAATCAAAGTTCATTAGAATGCATATAAATATCCAAAGTGTTTGTGGTGTGCTCTTATCAAACACTTGGTTTATATTTTCCCATCTTTGGGGCTTGAACCTACTTCTAAAGTGCCACCCTGGTCCCCTACTCTTTATCATAGTTTTGTTCACTTTATGTTTCTGTTCTAGAAACAGAAATGACTAAGTTGCATATTGGAATTTTCTGAAGTCAGCAAACCCCAATGATATGTCACATAAGGGCCACCACGGGTGTAGAATAAGAGTTTCTGCCCTTACTGTATAGACTGCAACCTCCATGTCCTGTTGTACTCCAGATCATATGTAGTATGATATAATATCACGGCTGTATGCTAGTCCAGTTCCTGCATGTGAGTGAGTATGCTGTGCTGTCAAAAGCTAATTTTGTCAATTCAAAGTTACAGTAGACAGTGGCGTCTTCTATCATTCTGGTCACATGGTCCAAACCCACAGGACTCCAAGGACACTGAGAACAACATGAACAGACCTTCCCAACGATAGGTGTACATGACAGAGGCAGAATGAGTACATTTAAAGTTCCTTCTATTTTTTCTTTAAATAGTCTGGTGAAATCAGTGGTTTGCAGCACACAAGGGTGGGGGATGAAATGGTGGGAAGGGATGTTCTCAGATCTACCAAATGGAGTGAATTGACAGGCATTTGTCTTTGCAGTTGCTGCATAAAATTCGGGTAGACTAGCTTCAGAGGAAAAGGAAGACCCTAAAAGGTATACCTATCTTGGTTAAAAAAGCTAATATCTAGGTATATACTTGCTAAGGTAACTGTCTGTTGGGCTTAACTAGCAAAAGCAGCAGAAAACTGCGCAATGGTGTAGCCGCCGAAAATGAGAGATGTTTGTGACACTTTGACATGCACAGCATTGTACACAAGTGTATTCCCGCCTCCCCATGTCTCTTGACTCTGCCGCAGAAGGGAGGGGGACTGGTATGTTAACACTTCTGTGGGATTGTGTCCTAACTTAGATGACTGTATCATGCTTAACTTAATGTTTAGAAAGTCCCTGACATGCCTCTGAAGTCATCTCTTGCTGTGAAAAATAATCCAGCTTTATCCTGTTTGCATCTTCCGTGGTGGTCTCACCCGATGCTTGCTCAGTATGACTGCTGATGGAGAGCCCTTCCATTTTTGGAGAAACCACAGCCACTTTCTAGCTGAGCTCCAGTAGCAGTTTTTCTTCCCTTTATCAGCAAGCCCAAGCTAGGTCCCACAAATAAAGATTTTTTAAATTTGTTAAGAAAAATCTTAGTGAACATACAAATGATTGCCCACATATAGGAAGTTTTCTTTGCTCTCTTTAGACATAGTTTATAACATCTTTCACTCTTCTGAACAAGCAAGTTTTAGTGCAGTAACAGACTGATGATCACTGTATCTGAATCAAAAAATTCTTCCTCATAGATACACAGGCTTCACATTTATAGTCAACAACAAAATTAGGCAGAAAGTATTCTGTATAATTTCCCTTTTACTAAACTACTGCCACTGCTCAGTATCAAATTTTAATTCTTAGAAATTATTAATGAGATTTGTTAGAAGGTAAATCTGAATTATAGATAAACACAATTGGACATATATATGTATATACATGTTAATACATGAATATTTATATGTAACAGAAGTGCAAAATGTGTATGCTTATGTGTATATAAACAGTACCGATAGCCACAAGACACTTTTCTAAAGCTAAAAATGTGAAAGTTGACAATCAGTCATATAAGTTCACATCCTCTGAGTTACAAAATGCCATTAAATTTCATAGATTTGCGGTATCAAGTTTAGAAATTTCAGCTGTATTTTGAGGACATTAAAACAGTTGTTTGCTAAGTTTCAAAAAATACTTTCACAATATTGTAAAACTGAAATGACTCACTAAACAATTGACAAAAGAAATGAATGAGAAAAATTAAAATCCAAGTGAGTGTAACAGCGCACTAGCTTTGCCCCGAAGGAAAGGTACAGCCCTGCCACCACCTCTGCTTCCCAAATAGGGTGAATGGTTCGTGTTGTAGCATCACTAAAATGCCTGTGGTTTGCTATTCTGAGAAGATGGTCTTTTAAAGATGTGCCTGACGTGCACAATCTATTCTCTTCTAGGCCCAGACACAAAGTCTGTGTCATGGTTTGCAGACACAGTTGACCAAGACTTCTAACTTCTTTCATTACTAGGAACATTTTGAGTGTTCTGTCCGGCATTCAGTGAGCCTTGAGAGAAAAAGTTTCATTTTACTTTATTTTAATTTCTTCTTGAGTATCATTCCCCGAGAACAGAGCCCCGTTCCTGCTGTTGCGACAACCTTTAGTGTTTTTCTTCCGTTTGTTTATCATACAATCCCCAGCCTCTTCACTCATGTGAACATCACGGAGAACATCCTAACCCTTTCTGATCCAAGGCCTGAGCACTCATTTTGGTATTAAAAACCAGAACATTTTCTCTTGGTAAGAATGAGCCCATCCAGAGGTGACAGCTATCTGATGTGTTAGGGTAGACAGGACCCCAGGCTGCATCCCCCGTTTTTCAGGAGCACAGTCCTGTGGTTATGGCCTTCCTAAGGGTTAGGAAAACATCCTGGCGTGTCCACTTGTGCCTCACTGATTTCCTGAGCTAAGATTAGGGACTAGGGTGGGGGACATGGTTGAAATCTCTTCCTGAACATCATGATTTTGAGACTCAGAGGAACCAAGACTAAAGGTTCCCACAACACAGCCACAAAAATAAATAAATTAATAAACTAGCACCACACCCCTGACATTTGGCCACTCCCCTGGGTATTGTATCTTGGACCTGCTGTATTTTTTTCTAATCTGAGCTGTAACTATTTAGAACATGGAACAAATATTTTGTTTTTGCTAGATACATTCACAATTTCTGAACCCTGAAGTTAGGAAATAACAATAACCACAACCTCATCATCTGTGGTCCATCGGGATGTGGAACATCTCTCTTTTTCTGGATAATCTCAAGGGTGATGTTCTTTATAAAATGTTTCAGTAAGGATAACAAAGTGATACGTTTGTAGATTTGATCAGAGGGAGATTTTGTGCTAAAGCTTTAGAAATCTAGAAGCTTAGGAAGAACTTGAAGCCAGCCAGTTTGCCCACTCAATTCAACAACACGGAATAAGTGCTGTTGATGTAAGGCAGACTATCAACCACTACAAGTTTCAGGGCTTTATTCTGGTCCATCACTTATTTCTATATCTCAGATTTTAACTTATTCCACAATTTAAAATACCCATACTCTTTAGGAA